>NC_057814.1:146121011-146155424 GCF_018294505.1 Triticum aestivum
GAAGTGCCTGACAGTCGGGACCCACCTGGTCGAAGCGTACGTAGCGTTGTCATTCTGGTCGCGAACGTGTACGTACATATATACTGGTCGATGTAGAGGCGCGCACGTTTCGTAGTAGAGGCGCGTACGTGTCGTAGTAGAGGCGCGCACGTAGCATGTACACGTACGTACAGCGGCCAGGGTGCAAGAAAGAAAATACGGCCACGTACGTACATACGGGCAGGGTCTCGAACGCCTACTCACGCATACATATGGCCAGGGCTCGTGTACATGGCTGGGTCGGAATGGAGAAACAGCGTCGTCATCGTGTTCATGGGGAGGCAACGGAATGCGTCGTGTTCATGGGGAGGCAACGGAATGCGTCGTGTTCATCGGGAGGCAACGGAACGCGTGGGAGCCAACCGGCTGGGTCGGAACGGAATGCGTGGTCATGTTCATCGGGAGGGCTTGGACGGAACAGGCAATGGAAACGAGGCCTGGCGTACCGCAAAACGAAGGAAACGGCCTTGTGTTCGACCGGCCGCATTCGAAACGGGATCCTGTTCATCGGGAGGGGTCTGGCGTACCACAAAACGGAGGAAACGGACCTCCTACGGTCGAAACGGGGGTCCTGTTGATCGGGAGGGGTGTGGCGTACCGCAAAACGGAGGAAACGGACTTGTGTTGGAGCGCTACGGTCGAAACGGGGGTCCTGTTGATCGGGAGGGGTGTGGCATACCGCAAAACGGGACTCCACAGGATACTGTTCATCTCCACCGTCGACCTCCTCCAGCCTCCACGGGCTACCGTCGACCTCCTCCAGCCTCCACGGGCTCCTATTCATCCAGCCTCCACCGCGCACTACTCCATAGGCTACTGTTCAACCACCCCTCCACGGGCACCCATCCACCGTCTACTGTTCATCCAGCCCTCCACGCCACGGGGTCCTGTTCAACCACCCCTCCACGGGCAACCCTCCACCGTCTACTGTTCATCCAGCCCTCCACACCACGGAGTCCTGTTCATCCAGAGGCAACGCCACCGCTCACTGTTCATCCAACCCCCCCCCCGGCAACATTCACTTTTCATCCAATCGATCGGCTTCAGTTAGCAGCAGTAGCGAAGGAATCGCTCGATCGGGTTCAGTTAACAGCCATCGATCGATCACTCGGGTTCAGTAACGCGTAGCCTGCAGTGCAATCGCTCGGGTTCAGTTAGAGCCCAACGCCTCGCTCGGGTTCAGTTAGAGCCAACGCCTCGCACACACGCACATACGTGTACGAGAGAAACGCGCATCGCTCGGCCCCCGACCTCCCACCGTAACCGGGAACTCCCCGAAATTTTCCTCCCCCTTGCTTCTACCATGGTTTTTTCCGTCATGGACGGCCCAAAGAATGTCATGCAGCTGCGTCTCCGGCCCGCCCAGGACGAAAAGCCCATTTTCTGTCATGATTTTTTGTCATAGAAGTAGGAGCCCACCACATCTATGATGATACTGGGTTCTGTCACAATTATCGTCATAGAAGTGTCATATGTATGACAGAAAAAAATTCGTTCGGCCCAAAATGTCACGGATGTGTTTTTTTTGTAATGACGATTTTTAATCCTTCATTTCAAAGATCAATCTACAATGTCTCTTGCACTCATGGAGATTGTGAAGCGCCAGAATTCTCCCCTGGGTAAGGGTGCAGGCATACCCTCATGGCCAACATATGTGCTCTTGATGTGATCCATAATGTGATTTCTCTGTACTATCATTGTATTGCTATTTGTTCTTTTGTCTTGCTCCAATACATGACTCAATGGTACCTGATGCACTGATGATTAGCACAAGGAGGAGCAAAGCGCAAAATGATGACCTCAAAGCCCGTGACAGTAAGGCAAAGTGAGGTGCCCGGAGCAAAATCGTTGGGGAACAACGACATAGTCACCAAACACAAAGGCATTGGTTCGGTTCTACCTTAACAACCATGCCACCCCGATTTGTATTGATCAAAGTAGGATAATGTATCCTACGGTTCAGCGTGTCACATCCCTAGTTCTGGTATGACCTAGGCTAGCCTTCATGTTTGCATCATGTTTAAAATTCAAATGAATCTGAAATGGGGACATGTGAAAGCCTCAAAAATCTTTTTGAAAATGACCAAGATAAAAATTCCTCCAAATAGGTCCAAGAAAATGCTCATGTTTCTCTCTGAAAACATTGGTCAGAAGTAAAATTCAAACCAATATTTTCAGGAGCACATAAATATTTATTTTGGGCATTTGGAATTAATTCAATATCTATTTGCATTGGATTCATATCTGATATATCTTAAATATGTTCCAATAATTCTGATTTTTGTTGAGGGGCTTTGGAATAATCCTTTTAGTCCCTGCAAAACTTATCAGAAGCAACAAAATTAGTTTGGTTCAAAAACCAAGTTAAAATAAATTTCAGAAATAGAAAACAGAAACAAAATAAGAAAAAGGGAGAAACTTAACTGGCGTCTCCAGCCGGCCCAGCACTGTGCGGCCCACTGGCCCAACCGCCAGTCATCGTCCTCCTGGCGACGACAGAAGGACGAGGGGCACGCGTTCGCCGCCCGCGCGCATGGGCGCCATGCCACCTGCATGCTTGCCCTCCCCCTCGATGCTCTGGCCTCTCTGGACGTCGCCACGACGCACCCCGGGCCCTCTCACTCTCTCTCGTCCTCCTCCCCGCCTCCGTCGCCCTCTCTCGCGACAGCCGAAGCGCTGCCGTCGCCGCAGCTCACCGCCGACGCGCTCCCCGCCGTCCACTCGCCCCTCCGTCGATTCAACGAGCTCCGCGCCGTCGCCTGCTACCTCTCCGTCAAGCCACGAGACGCCGAAAGCCCTGTGGAGCCGTCACCGCCGTCGTCTTCTTCGTCGGCCGCCCGAGATCGCTGTCGTTGTTCCAGCTACACCAGGCCTCCCCCGAGCTCGCGCACGACGCCATCGAGACCGCTGTGAGCTCTCCTCCGTTTTCCCTCCATCCCCGTGCTCGATTTCGTGCCGTAGCCTTGCTACCCGTCGAAACCACGAGCGCCTCGCCGCCGGCCATGTCGCCGCCGTGGCCAGGGCCACCGTAGCTAGTGCCCGAGCTTGCCACCACGCTCAGCAACCTCCCAGGAGCCTGACAAGCTTCCGCAGCCCCTGCCGTGCCCCGTAGCCTGCTCCCGTTCGAAACCGTGCTTCGGCCGCCGCCGCAAGCTCTGCTCCGGCACGCTCCAGCCACCCCTCCTCCTCCTACCTGCCCCACTGGACGCGGGAGAGCACGGGCTACGCCCTAGTGCTCTCAGCCGCCCCCCCCCCCTCGTGCCCTGCAGCGCGGACTCCGCCATGACCAGAGGTCGTCGGCGACGACCTCGTCGGCCTGACGTGCGGGCCCGGCCTGCCAGGTGCTTAGCTTAAGCTAATCACCATTTAACTAAACCCTGACGCTGACAGTGGGCCCCAGCGCGCACTAATCCTAATTAGGCCAAATAAACCCCCTCTGTTTAACACCGTGTCACTGATGTGTGGACCCCACACGTCAGGGTTGACTCTGGCTGGCTCGTTGACTCGCTGACGTAGTAATGATGTCATGCTGACGCAATTAATCATTTTCTGGATTTTATATAATCAGGAAATTCCAGAAAATTAGCAAAACTTCTAAAATTCATATAAATTCAACTGTAGCTCAGATTGAAATAATTTATATATAAAAATTATCAGAAAAATTCATTCTATCCATCTGTACAAGTTTCATGCATGATAAACCAACTTATACTTGCTGTATAGGTGAAAACACACAAATGGCATTTATAAATGTTAAATTTGGAGTTGCATTTGAACCCTTGGTTCAAATGGACTTCATTCAAATATAATGCTAGATGCATTAGCACAAACAACATCACATCCACATGCCATATTCATGCATCATATTGTGGCATATGTTGTGTACTAATTGTCGGCACCGTCCTTCTCGATAGGTCCTGCTCCGGAGAGTGTTCCAGAGTACCTGTCTGTGAAGCAGTGCCCCTCTGTTGATCTACCAGGCAAGCAAACCCCCCTTGTTCATTCCGATACAATCCCACTCTCTCGCTCCTGTTCTCTTTTATTGCATTAGGATAACAACGATTCAACTGCTACTTTATGCTGCGGTAGTTGAACCCATTCCTCTGCATGACCTGTCATTGCCACAGTAAATAGTTGAAACCCACTAGCATGTGTAGAAGTTGATTGAGCCATGTTGTGTTCCTACCATGCCATGCCTGCTATTGCTTAGAGTTGTGTCAGGTCTGATTCATTGGGAATGAATTGGAGTGTTACGATATGTTCTAGTGCTGAGAGTTAAGTGTGTGAACACGATTTGGTAAAGGTAGCGGTGAGAGGCCATGTAGGAGTACATGGTGGGTTGTCTCACTGGAACCATCCTTAAGCACTGAGTTCTGTGTATGTTGTCCATTGAATAGCTACTACCATGCATTGGAATGCTTAAGTGCCCCTCTCGACTTATTAACCAACTTGATCTCGGTCCAAGAGTTGCAAATAGTTTCTGGTGTTTGTAGGTAGTGTTAGTAGTCTACCAAGTGGCACCCGGCAGGTGGGCTTGGGACAGACTAGGCACAAGTGGCATGGTGTACCAAGCGTAGATCCATCCGGCAAGGTGGGCTTGGGAACCCTGCACACATCGTTTGGGGCCGTGAGTGAAGCCCCGGCCGGATCTCCTTGCGGATGGAACCCCAATAGGCGATAAACCTGGACTAGAGTCTTGTGTGGTTAGATAGGTCGTGGTCGACTCCCTCGCCAGGCTTCCGCTTGAAGGTTGCCGAGATACATGACGTGTACATGGCGGTAAGTGGCGAGAGTGTGTGTGAAGAAGTACACACCTGCAGGGTTAACATGATCTATTCGAATAGCCGGGTCCGCGGTTATGGACTTCTTGGATGCTTACGTGGTACATAGTCAACTTGAAGTGGATACTCTAAAATGCTCAAGACAAGTGTGAGTGCTATGGATGGCCTTCTCGTACGGAGACGGGAATGAATCCATAGTGGTGTATTGATGTGGTGATTAGTGGACTCGTGTGCGCTTTCTTACCTCAAAGAAGTTACTCGTAGTCGTAGAATAGGTTGGCCACTGAGTCAAAGCTGGCTTGCTGCAACTGAACCCCACATTGCCTCCTTGATATTAATGCATGTATGATAGGATCTGATGTAAGTCTTGCTGAGTACCTTTGTACTCACGTTGCTTAATTTATCTTTTTGTAGATGAGACTTCTGTCTCAGTAGTAGTTCTGCATGGACTTCGACGACTAGCTTGTTACCTCAGCTACGATCTTGTACCCTTGGGAGGGTCTTATAGATAGTCAGGCTTCTCAGCCTTTTTCTTTTGTAGTTGTCTGTACTCAGACATGTAATGCTGCCGTTGCTTGTATGCTCTAAATGATGTGTCATGTGACCCCTGCTTGTAGTAACTGCTATGTGGCTCTTCTGGGCCTTTATCTATATGAGTTTGCGTTATGTTGTGATGCCATGTTGTACAGCACATACTTGCATGTTATGCGTACGTGTAACGTGTATTGCTATGTGTGGGATTCGACAACCTAGTTGTCTATCCTTGGTAGCCTCTCTTATGGGAAAATGTAGTCTAGTGCTTCCACTGAGCCATGGTAGTCCGCTACAGCCCGGTTTACCGGAGTCCTGCTAGCCCAGCACTACTGCTCCGGAACACCTAGACTGGCCGGCATGTGATTCACTTCGTTCCTGTGTCTGTCCCTTTGGGGAAATGTCACGCGGTGACATCCGGAGTCCTGCCTAGCCTGCTACAGCATGGGTTCCCGGAGTCCTGTTAGCCCAGTTGCTACAGCCCGGATTCACACGCTGCTGACCGACATGTTCGATGTTGTTTCATGTATGCCTGTCCCCGTAAGTTAGTGGCACTTTGGGTTCACGACTAGTCATGTCGGCCCGAGTTCTCTGTCATATGGATGCTAGCGACACTACCATATACGTGAGCCAAAAGGCACAAACGGTCCCGGGCCATGGTAAGGCGACACCCGTGGGAATACCGTGCGTGAGGCCGCAAAGTGATATGAGGTGTGCTAGATCGGTGTGACTTAGAATCAGGCTCCTGACAGCTTTGGTATCAGAGCCTGACTGCCTGTAGGATTACCAAGCCAAACTGGTCGAAGTTGATTCTAGAAATTCTTTAGTTATATAGGGGAATTGATTGTGGAAGGGAACGTAAGGCTCTTTTTACTCCTTATACCGCATGCCTTCTGATCTGAGTCATCCTATCTTTCCTATGGGGTTAAGGAACTAGGCTTTCTCTTCTGTCTATCAGGATCACGAGTTACTACTCCGTAGTCTCATAGGGTTGGTTGATCAGAGTCATACTCCATTTTTCGAGTACTTCCGGTGTAGTTGATTAGTACTATCTCAGAACCTTGAGTGATGATGTTGAGTTGTGGTACTACCCCATCATTTGCAGAATGTCTCATTTTGAGCATTTTACTGCCGTATGCTGCCGGATTTGTCCTAGGAGTTCGAGAGATACTAATTTCCTTGAGCTACATACTGCATCCTATAGTTGATGTTGACTCCGTCCTTGGTTTCGTTTCTCAGTATGTCGTCAGCTAACCGAAGTTCTGTTGCTCGTAGTCGGAACCACGGAGATGGTAGGGACGAGGATCCTCCCGACCAGCCTTTGTTGGCAGAGTTCATGTTAGAGATGGAGAGGAACAAGCGTGAGTCTAACCGCTTGTTAGAACGTATTGAGGAGAACACCGCACATCAGTACAAAGAGTCAGCGACCATCTATGACTTCATTGGTCTGAACCCACCCACCTTCCATCATTCCATTGAGCCACTCAATGCAGATGACTGGCTTCGTAGTATCACTCACAAGCTGCGTTCTGCGAACGTAGCTGAAGATGACAAGGTCACCTATGCTGCATATCACCTGGAAGGTCCTGCTAGTCTTTGGTGACAAAACTATGAGGCTATGCTTCCAGCTGGCCAGATTCCTACCTGGAGAGATTTCACTGAGGCTTTTCGCGAGCATCACATTCCTGAAGCCCTCATCGATCGCAAGAGAGAAGAGTTCTGTAGTTTCACCCAGAGTATGATGGCTGTTGATGCTTACAGTAGAGAGTTTGAGAACCTCGCCCGCTATGCTACAGAAGAAGTGTCCACGGACGCCAAGAAGCATGCTAGGTTCCGGAAGGGTCTTAACCCCAAGTTGCGTCGTGATCTCCACTTGCACCATTGCAATACATTCCAGACTCTTGTGAACAAGGCCATTAATGCGGAGACAGCTCAGCTCACTTACGAGGAGTCTCGTAAGCCCACCCGTGATTTGGGTTCTTCCTCCGGTTCTAGTTCTCAGAAGCGCCGGATTTGGGTTCCAAACTCTGCTCCTCCACCCGGTTTAACACCGAGGCCATCTTATGTGGTGCCTCACCCAGTTCGGCCATATGCTTCACCCAGGCCTATTGGTGGACCGCCTGCCAATGCGGGTCCATGTCCTACCTCCAAGATTTGTTACAAGTGCGGAGAGCCATGCCACATTGCCTGTATTTGCACTCAGACCAGTGTTGCTCCATCCCAGCCCGAGAAGTCTGTTGGCCATGGTAGTAAGCCATCACACAAGATGATTAATGCCAAGTCAGCTCCCACTGAACATGGACGTGTGCATCACGTCTCAGCTAAAGACGCTCATGATGATCCAGATGTCGTTCTTGGTACACTCCTTGTAAACTGTCATCCAGCATCGGTTCTGTTTGATACTGGGGCGTCTCATTCCTTCATTTCCGAAAGTTATGCCCGCTTGCACGACATGTCATTTTGTGATATGCCCTCCCCACTACTCATTCAAACTCCTGGATCCAAATGGCAAACTTCTAGGATAAGTTATGGCAATGAAATACATGTTGACAGACTTGTATTCCTAGCTTCCTTGATATCTCTTAAGTCTTCAGATATTAACATCATCTTGGGTATGGACTGGATGAAAGCTCATTATGCCAAGATTGATTGTTACACCAGGTCTGTTCAGCTCACACACCCCTCTGGCAAGATAGTCACTGTCTCCACCAGAATAGCAAAGTGTCGGCTTTATTCTCTTAATGCCAGCCCTCTTCCAGACCTTGAGGATATCCCGGTAGTCCGTGACTTTCCGGATGTCTTTCCAGAAGAACTGCCAGGTGTTCCACCTGACAGAGATGTAGAGTTTGTCATACATCTTATCTCGAGAACCGCCCCAATTTCTAGGAGACCTTACAAGATGGCACCCTTAGAGCTAGCTGAGCTTAAGAAACAACTCGATGAGTCCTTGCAAAAGGGTTTCATCCGTCCTAGTTCTTCTCCTTGGGCTTGCCCCATCCTCTTTGTCAAGAAGAAGGATGGTACGGACCGGATGGTTGTAGATTATCGTCCTGTTAATTTGGTCACGATAAAGAACAAGTATCCGCTCCCCAGGATCAACGACCTGTATGATCAGCTCGCTGGATCCTCAGTCTTTTCCAAGATGGATTTGAGGTTAGGCCACCACCAAATCAAGATCAGAAACGGGGACATTCCTAAAACGGATTTTGTCACTCGTTATGGTCAGTACGAGTACACCGTCATGTCCTTTGGTCTAACCAATGCTTCAGCTACCTTCTCCCGTTTGATGAACTCGATCTTCATGGAGTACTTAGACAAGTTTGTCGTGGTTTGCCTCGATGATATCCTTATTTACTCGAAGAACGAGGAAGAGCATGCCGAACATCTTAGACTTGTGTTAGAGAAACTCAGAGAGCACCGCCTTTATGCCAAGTTCTCCAAGTGCGAATTTTGGTTGCCAGAAGTGACCTACCTGGGCCACGTGATCTCTAGTAAGGGCATTGCTATCAATCCCGAAAGAGTTCAGGCCGTTCTTGATTGGACTCCACCTGAAACAGTTAAACAAGTTAGGAGTTTCCTTGGTCTAGCCAGTTATTGTCGCCGCTTCGTTGAGAACTTTTCCAAAGTGGCCAAACCTCTCACGGAACCTCTCAAGAAAGATAAAAAGTTTGAGTGGTCCCCATAGTGTGAGTACAGTTTTCAGGAACTGAAAAGACGCCTGACTTCTGCTCCCATACTTGTGCCACCAGATTTCACTAAGGACTTTGTTATCTATTGTGATGCCTCACGACAGGGACTAGGTTGCATTCTTATGCAAGATTGTCATGTGATTGCCTATGCATCTCGACAGTTGCATCCACATGAGGATAATTATCCTACACATGATTTAGAGCTTGCAGCCGTAGTCTATGCACTTAAGACATGGCGACATTACCTTGTCGGTAAACGTTGCGAGATTTACACCGATCACCAGAGTCTCAAGTATATCTTCACCCAACCAGATTTGAACCTTAGGCAAAGACGTTGGTTGGAGTTGATCTCAGATTACGACTTAGGGATTACCTACACCCCAGGCAAGGGCAATGTCATGGCTGATGCGCTAAGTCGTAAGTCCTATTGCAACAATCTTATGTTGCAGCAGGGCCAACCACTTCTCCATGAGGAATTCTGTAAGCTTAACCTTCACATTGCTCCTCGCGGATTCCTTTCTACCTTGGTGGCGAAACCTACCCTTGAGGATCAGATCATTTCTGACCAAAAGTTTGATAGGGGTGTTATCCGCATCAAGAGAAATATTAAGAAGGGAGTTGGTGGAAGTTTCTCTATAGATGATCGAGGTGTTGTTTTCTTTGAGAATCGCTTTGTGGTTCCCAAGAATCAACATCTACGACAACTGATCCTTAAGGAGGTGCATGAATCCCCTCTCACGATTCATCCCGGTAGTACTAAGATGTATCAGGACCTACGCCAGAGGTTCTGGTGGACTAGGATGAAGAGAGAAATTGCTGAGTTCATTGCTAACTGTGACGTTTGTCGTCGAGTTAAGGCAGAGCATCAAAGGCCTGCTGGCACCCTTCAGCCTTTAGCCATTCCTGAGTGGGAATGGGATAAAGTTGGTATGGACTTCATCACCGGCTTTCCCAGGACCAAGAAAGGGAATAACGCTATCTTCGTAGTCGTCGATCGTCTTTCCAAAGTGGCTCACTTCCTACCTGTTCGAGAGAGTATCACTACTAGTCAGCTCGCTGACTTATATATTTCTCAAATAGTGTCACTTCATGGTGTCCCACTAGAGATCAATTTAGACCGTGGTAGTCTTTTCACTTCTCATTTCTGGGAGAGCTTCCAGACTGCCATGGGAACCCATCTTTCCTTCAGTACCGCTTTCCACCCTCAGTCGAGTGGTCAGGTGGAACGGGTCAACCAAATTCTCGGAGACATGGTTAGAGCTTGTGTTATCTCATTCGGTATGGATTTGGAGAAGTTCCTTTCGCCGAGTTTGCTTATAACAATAGCTACCAATCCAGCCTCAAGAAAGCTCCTTTTGAGATTTTGTATGGACGAAGATGTCGAACTGGTCAGAAACCGGTGAAAGACAATTCTTTGGACCGGACATGATCCAGGAGGCAGAAGAGCAAGTTCGCATCATTCGTGAGAATTTGAAAACAGCCCAGTCTCGTCAAAAGAGCCAGTATGACCGTCGTCATAAGGAAATGACTTATGAAGTTGGCGACAAAGCTTACCTTCGGGTTACCCCTTTGAAGGGTACCCATCATTTCGGTATCAAGGGCAAGTTGGCTCCTCGTTACATTGGTCCTTTTCGCATTCTCGCTAAACGAGGAGAGGTTGCCTACCAGTTGGAACTACCCCCACACCTTTCTCGAGTACATGATGTCTTCCACATCTCTCAACTCAGGCGTTGCTTCTCGGATCCCATCCGCGGAGTGGACCACGAAACGCTCGATCTCCAAGATAACCTCACATATCGAGAGTACCCTGTTCGCATCCTTGATCAAGTAGAGCGTGTCACTCGACGTCAGAACATCAAGTTTCTCAAGGTTCAGTGGTCTCATCATTCCGAGAGAGAAGCTACCTGGGAGCGAGAAGATCGTTTTCGGCTTGAGTACCCCACTTTCTTTCGGCCGACTCCTGAATCTCGGGACGAGATTCTTTCAAGTGGGGGCGAGTTGTCACATCCCTAGTTCTGGTATGACCTAGGCTAGCCTTCATGTTTGCATCATGTTTAAAATTCAAATGAATCTGAAATGGGGACATGTGAAAGCCTCAGAAATCTTTTTGAAAATGACCAAGAAAAAAATTGCTCCAAATAGGTCCAAGAAAATGCTCATGTTTCTCTTTGAAAATATTGGTCAGAAGTAAAATTCAAACCAATATTTTTAGGAACACATAAATATTTATTTTGAGCATTTGGAATTAATTCAATATCTATTTGCATTGGATTCATATTTGATATATCTTAAATATGCTCCAATAATTCTGATTTTTGTTGAGGGGCTTTGGAATAATCCTTTTAGTCCCTGCAAAACTTATCAGAAGCAACAAAATTAGTTTGGTTCAAAAACCAAGTTAAAACAAATGTCAGAAATAGAAAACAGAAACAAAATAAGAAAAAGGGAGAAACTTACCTGGCGTCTCCAGCCGGCCCAGCACTGTGCGGCCCACTGGCCCAACCGCCAGTCATCGTCCTCCTGGCGACGACAGAAGGACGAGGGGCACGCGCTCGCCGCCCGCGCGCATGGGCGCCACGCCACCTGCTTGCTTGCCCTCCCCCTCGATGCTCTGGCCTCTCTGGACGTCGCCATGACGCACCCCGGGCCCTCTCACTCTCTCTCGTCCTCCTCCCTGCCTCCGTCGCCGGCTCCCGCGACAGCCAAAGCGCTGTCGTCGCCGCAACTCACCGCCGACGCGCTCCCCGCCGTCCCCTTGCCCCTCCGTCGATTCCACGAGCTCCGCACCGTCGCCTGCTACCTCTCCGTCAAGCCACGAGACGCCGGAAACCCTGTGGAGCCGTCACCGCCGTCATCTTCTTCGTCGGCCGCCCGAGATCGCCGTCGTTGTTCCGGCTACACCAGGCCTCCCCCGAGCTCGCGCACGACGCCATCGAGACCGCTGTGAGCTCTCCTCCGTTTTCCCTCCATCCCCATGCTCGATTTCGTGTCGTAGCCCTACTACCCGTCGAAACCGCGAGCGCCTCGCCGCTGGCCATGTTGCCGCCATGGCCAGGGCCACCGTAGCTAGTGCCCGAGCTTGCCACCGCGCTCAGCAACCTCCCAGGAGCCTGACAAGCTTGCCGCAGCCCCTGTCATGCCCCATAGCCTGCTCCCGTTCGAAGCCGCGCTCCGGCCGCCAGCCGCGAGCTCTACTCCGGCGCGCTCCGGCCACCCCTCCTCCTCCTACCTGCCCCACTGGACGCGGGAGAGCACGGGCTACGCCCCGGTGCTCTCAGCCGCCGCCCCCGTGCCCTACAGCACGGACTCCGTCGCGACCAGAGGTCGTCGGCGACGACCTCGCCAGCCTGACGTGCGGGCCCGGCCTGCCAGGTGCTTAGCTTAAGCTAATCACCATTTAACTAAACCTGACGCTGACAGTGGGCCCAGCGCCCACTAATCCTAATTAGGCCAAATAAACCCCCTCTGTTTAACACTATGTCACTGACGTGTGGACCCCACACGTCAGGTTTGACTCTGGCTGGCCCGTTGACTCGCTGACGTAGTGATGACATCATGCTGACGCAATTAATCATTTTCTGGATTTTATATAATCAGGAAATTCCAGAATATTAGCAAAACTTCTAAAATTCATATAAATCCAACCGTAGCTCAGATTGAAATAATTTATATATGAAAAATTATCAGAAAAATTCAATCTATCCATCTGTACCAGTTTCATGCATGATAAACCAACTTATACTTGCTGTATAGGTGAAAACATATAAATGGCATTTATAAATGTTAAATTTGGAGTTGCATTTGAACCCTTGGTTCAAATGGACTTCATTCAAATATAATGCTAGATGCATTAGCACAAACAACATCACATCCACATGCCATATTCATGCATCATATTGTTGCATTTGTTGTGCACTGATTGCCAGCACCGTCCCTCTCGATAGGTCCTGCTCCGGAGAGTGTTCCAGAGTACCTGTCTGTGAAGCAGTGCCCCTCTGTTGATCTACCAGGCAAGCAAACCTCCCTTGTTCATTCCGATACAATCCCACTCTCTCGCTCCTGCTCTCTTTTATTACATTAGCACAACAACGATTCAACTACTACTTTATGCTGCGGTAGTTGAACCCATTCCTCTGCATGACCTGTCATTGCCACAGTATATAGCTGAAACCCACTAGCATGTGTAAGAGTTGATTGAGCCATGTTGTGTTCCTACCATGCCATGCCTGCTATTGCTTAGAGTTGCGTCAGGTCTGATTCATTGGGAATGAATTGGAGTGTTACGATATGTTTTGGTGCTGAGAGTTAAGTGTGTGAACACGATTTGGTAAAGGTAGCGGTGAGAGGCCATGTAGGAGTACATGGTGGGTTGTCTCACTGGAACCGTCCTTAAGCACTGAGTTCTGTGTATGTTGTCCAATGACTAGCTACTACCATGCATTGGAATGCTTAAGTGCCCCTCTCGACTTATTAACCAACTTGATCTCGGTCCAGGAGTTGCAAATAGTTTCTGGTGTTTGTAGGTAGTGTTAGTAGTCTACCAAGTGGCACCCGGCCAGGTGGGCTTGGGACAGACTAGGCACAAGTGGCACGGTGTACCAAGCATAGATCCATCCGGCGAGGTGGGCTTGGGAACCCTACACACATCGTTTGGGGCCGTGAGTGAAACCCCGGCCGGATCTCCTTGCGGATGGAACCCGAATAGGCGATAAACCTGGACTAGAGTCTTGTGTGGTTAGTTAGGTCGTGGCCGACTCCCTCGCCAGGCTTCCGCTTGAAGGTTGCCGAGATACATGACGTGTACATGGCGGTAAGTGGCGAGAGCGTGTGTGAGGAAGTACACCCCTGCAGGGTTAACATGATCTATTCGAATAGCCGGGTTCGCGGTTATGGACTTCTTGGATGCTTATGTGGTACATAGAGAACTTGAAGTGGATACTCTAAAATGCTCAAGACAAGTGTGAGTGCTATGGATGGCCTTCTCGTAGGGAGACGGGAATGAGTCCATAGTGGTGTATTGATGTGCTGATTAGTGGACTCGTGTGCGCTTTCTTACCTCAAAGAAGTTACTCGTAGTCATAGAATAGGTTAGCCATTGAGTCAAAGCTGGCTTGCTGCAACTGAACCCCACATTGCCTCCTTGATACTAATGCATGTATGATAGGATCTGATGTAAGTCTTGCTGAGTACCTTTGTACTCACGTTGCTTAATTTATGTTTTTGCAGATGAGACTTCTGTCTCAGTAGTAGTTCTGCATGGACGTCGACGACTAGCTTGTTACCTCAGCTACGATTTTGTACCCTTGGGAGGGTCTTGTAGATAGTCAGGCTTCTCAGCCTTTTTCTTTTGTAGTTGTCTGTACTCAGACATGTAATGCTTCCGTTGCTTGTATGCTCTGAATGATGGGTCATGTGACCCCTGCTTGTAATAACTGCTATGTGGCTCTTCTGGGCCTTTATCTATATGAGTTTGCGTTATGTTGTGATGCCATGTTGTACAGCACATACTTGCATGTTATGCGTACGTGTAACGTGTATTGCTATGTGTGGGATCCGACAACCTAGTTGTCTATCCTTGGTAGCCTCTCTTATGGGAAAATGTAGTCTAGTGCTTCCACCGAGCCATGGTAGTCCGCTACAGCCCGGTTTACCGGAGTCCTGCTAGCCCAGCACTACTGCTCCGGAACACCTAGACTGGCCGGCATGTGATTCACTTCATTCCTGTGTCTGTCCCTTCGGGGAAATGTCACGTGGTGACATCTGGAGTCCTGCCTAGCCTGCTACAGCCCGGGTTCCCGGAGTCCTGTTAGCCCAGTTGCTACAGGCCGGATTCACACGCTGCTGACCGACATGCTCGATGTTGTTCATGTATGCCTGTCCCTGTAAGTTAGTGCCACTTTGGGTTCACGACTAGTCATGTTGGCTCGGGTTCTCTGTCATATGGATGCTAGCGACACTATCATATACGTGAGCCAAAAGGCGCAAACGGTCCCGGGCCATGGTAAGGCGACACCCGTGGGAATACCGTGCGTGAGGCCGCAAAGTGATATAAGGTGTTACATGCTAGATCGGTGTGACTTAGAATCGGGGTCCCACCACAGCGGCAGTTGTTGAGGATTTTTTTTACGTGAAACAATAGAGATTTCCATCAACTGGTATATTTTTATATTTTAATTAGGTTGTTACAAGTGCTGAGGCAGCACTACATATAAAGCAAAAAAAGGTGAAAAAACCTAATGTATACTGATACGTCTCCATCGTATCTACTTTTCCAAACACTTTTGCCCTTGTTTTGGACTCCAACTTGCATGATTTGAATGGAACTAACCCGGACTGATGTTGTTTTCAGCAGAATTTCCATGGTGTTATTTTTGTGTAGAAATAAAAGTTCTCGGAATGACCTGAAACTTCACGGAGAATATTTTTGGAATTAATAAAAAATACTGGCGAAAGAATCAAGGCCAGGGGCCCACACCCTGTCCATGAGGGTGGGGGCGCGCCTACCCCTGGGCGTGCCCCCTGCCTCGTGGGCCCCCTGGAGCTCCACCGACCTCAACTCCAACTCTATATATTCACGTTCGGGGAGAAAAAATCAGAGAGAAGGATTCATCGCGTTTTACGATACGGAGCCGCTGCCAAGCCCTAATCTCTCTCAGGAGGGCTGATCTGGAGTCCGTTCGGGGCTCCGGAGAGGGGAATCCGTCGCCATCATCATCATCAACCTTCCTCCATCACCAATTTCATGATGCTCACCGCCATGCGTGAGTAATTCCATCGTAGGCTTGCTGGAAGGTGATGGGTTGGATGAGATTTACCATGTAATCGAGTTAGTTTTGTTAGGGTTTGATCCCTAGTATCCACTATGTTCTGAGATTGATGTTGCTATGACATTGCTATGCTTAATGCTTGTCACTAGGGCCCGAGTGCCATGATTTCAGATCTGAACCTATTATGTTTTCATGAATATATGTGAGTTCTTGATCCTATCTTGCAAGTCTATAGTCACCTATTATGTGTTATGATCCGTTAACCCCAAAGTGACAATAATCGGGACCACTACCGGTGATGACCGTAGTTTAAGGAGTTCATGTATTCACTATGTGTTAATGCTTTGGTCCGGTACTCTATTAAAAGGAGGCCTTAATATCCCTTAGTTTCTAATAGGACCCCGCTGCCACGGGAGGGTAGGACAAAAGATGTCATGCAAGTTCTTTTCCATAAGCACGTATGACTATATTCGGAATACATACCTACATTACATTGATGAACTGGAGCTAGTTCCGTGTCACCCTATGTTATAACTATTGCATGAGGAATCGCATCCGACATAATTCTCCATCATCGATCCAATGCCTATGAGCTTTTCACATATTGCTCTTTGCTTAGTTACTTTTCCGTTGCCACTTTTACAATTACTACAAAACTGCTACTGTTACTTTTGCTACCGTTACCGTTACTTCCATACTACTTTGCTACTAAATACTTTGCTGCAGATATTAAGTTATCCAGGTGTGGTTGAATTGACAACACAACTGCTAATACTTGAGAATATTCTTTGGCTCCCCTTGTGTCGAATCAATAAATTTGGGTTGAATACTCTACCCTCGAAAACGGTTGTGATCCCCTATACTTTTGGGTTATCAAGACTATTTTCTGGCGCCGTTGCCGGGTAGCATAGCTCTATTATTTGAGTCACTTGGGATTTATGTCTGCTGGTCACTATGAGGAACTTGAAAGACTAAAGAACTAGGATTTTTCCCTCAACTACGAGGGGAGGTAAGGAACTGCCATCTAGCTCTGCACTTGATTCACCTTCTGTTTTGAGTAAGCTTGCGACACCTAGACCTGCTTCTGCTATTAATTCTAATATGTCGCATGTTATTGATGATGTCACTTCTGCTTTGCACGATACTTATGATGAAACTACTTCTATGCTTGATAGTACTGTGCCATTAGGTGAATTTCTTGATGAACAACTTGCTAGGGCTAGAGAGAATGAAATTATTGAAACTGATAATATTGATGAAAGTGATGATGAAGATTCTCCCCCTAGATATGAATTGCCTGTTGTGCCTGAGGGTTATGTTATGGATGAAGAAACTGCTAGAGACTTTCTTGCTTGCAATGACAGATATGATCTTAAGAAATTATGAGGTAAGCTGAAAGAAAAGTCTTTGAATGCTAGAATGAAATATGACCCTGCTTTTGCTACTTCACCTATCTGTGTTACTGATAAGGATTATGATTTCTCTGTTGATCCTGAGATAATTACTTTGGTTGAATCTGATCCTTTTTGTGGCTATGAATCTGAAACTGTTGTGGCACATCTTACTAAATTAAATGATATAGCCACCCTATTCACTAATGATGAGAAAACTCGCTACTACTATATCCTTAAGTTATTTCCGTTCTCATTAAAGGGTGATGCTAAAACATGGTTTAATTCTCTTGATCCTGGTTGTGTGCGTAGTCCCCAGGATATGATTTATTACTTCTCTGCTAAATATTTCCCCACTCATAAGAAACAAGCTGCTTTAAGGGAAATATATAATTTTGTGCAAATTGAAGAAGAGAGTCTCCCACAAGCTTGGGGGAGGCTTCTCCAATTACTTAATGCTTTGCCTGATCATCCTCTCAAGAAAAATGAAATACTTGATATCTTTTATAATGGACTAACCGATGCTTCCAGAGACCACCTGGATAGTTGTGTTGGTTGTGTTTTCAGGGAAAGAATAGTTGATCAAGCTGAATTGCTATTGAATAATATGTTGACTAATGAAAATAATTGGACATTTCCTGAACCAACTCCTAAGACAACTTTGAAGAAAAGGGGTATTCTATTTCTCAGTCCTGAAGATATGCAAGAGGCAAAGAAATCTATGAAAGAAAAAGGTATTAAAGCTGAAGATGTTAAGAATTTACCTCCTATTGAAGAAATACATGGTCTTAATTTGCCGCATGTTGAAGAAATACATGGTCTTGATAACCCGACACAGGTAGTAAAGGTAAATTCTCTCTATAGATTTGATGAAGGTGATATCCCTCGCTATAAGTCTGCTAGTCAATGCTTAGATGAGTTTGATAATTTTATTGTTAAACAAGAAAACTCCAATGCTTATGTTGGTAGACAATTGAAACGCAATGCTTATATGATTGAACACTTGAGTGATTATATGTCTAGAGTTAAGGGTGAACTTAAACTTATTAGTAAACATGCTTATATGGTTACTACTCAAGTAGAACAAGTGCTTAAAGGTCAAAATGATTTGCTCAATGAATTAAATAATAAGAAGAATGATAATTCTATTAGAGTTGTGACTAGAGGGGGTAAAATGACTCAGGAACCCTTGTATCCTGAGGGCCACCCTAAGAGAATTGAGCAAGATTCTCAGAGAACTAATGTTGATGCACCTAGTCCTTCTAAAAGGAAGAAAAAGAAAAATGATAGGACTTTGCATGCTTCTAGTGAACCTGTTGTTGACACACCTGAGAATCCCAATGATATTTCTATTTCTAATGCTGAAACACAATTTGGTGATGAACATGAACCTAGTGATAATGTTAATGATGAAGTTCATGTTGATGCTCAACCTAGCAATGACAATGATGTAGAGATTGAACCTGTTGTTGATCTTGATAACCCACAATCAAAGAATCAACGTTATGATAAGAGAGACTTTGTTGCTAGGAAGCACGGTAAAGAAAGAGAACCATGGGTTCAGAAACCCATGCCTTTTCCCCCTAAACCATCCAAGAAAAAGGATGATGAGGATTTTGAGTGCTTTGCTGAAATGATTAGACCTATCTTTTTGCGTATGCACTTGACTGATATGCTTAAAATGAATCCTTATGCTGAGTACATGAAAGATATTGTTACAAATAAAAGAAAGATACCGAAAGCTGAAATTTCTACCATGCTTGCTAATTATACTTTTAAGGGTAGAATACCAAAGAAATTAGGAGATCCAGGAGTACCAACTATACCATGCTCCATTAAAAGAAACTATGTTAGAACTGCTTTATGTGATCTTGGAGCCGGTGTTTGTGTTATGCTCTCTCTTTATATCGTAGACTTGATTTGAATAAGTTGACACCTACTGAAATATCCTTGCAAATGGCTGATAAATCAACTGCTATACCTGTCGGTATTTGTGAGGATGTGCCTGTTGTGGTTGCAAACGTTACTATTTTAACGGACTTTGTTATTCTTGATATTCCCGAGGACGACAGTATGTCGATTATCCTTGGTAGACCCTTTTTGAATACTGCAGGGGTTGTTATTGATTGCAACAAAGGCAATGTCACTTTTCATGTTAATGGTAATGAGCATATGGTACACTTTCCGAGGAAACAACCTCAAGTCCATAGTATCAATTCTATTGGAAAAATTTCAACCATTACTATTGGAGGTTTTGAATTTCCTCTTCCTACTGTCAAGAAGAGATATGATATTATTATTGTTGGGGATGTGCATATCCCCGTTGAGGTAACCTAGTGCTATTCGAAAATTCTCCGGTTTCATGCGATTCGGAATGAGTTTGTTAACAAGACTTGATCAGCCTTGTTAGTGGATTCCTTTTGATGAGCATGAGATGGATGAAGTTAGAAAGCACAACCTTCTGTACCCTCCTTTTACTTTATGTTATTTAGGTTAAATAAATCAAAAATAGTATATTCTGTCTGTTTTCTGAATTATCCTTGCAATAAAAAAATACCCCGAAAATAAAAGTTCTCCAAATGTCCCGAAAATGAAATAAGATTTTTTCTAGAATATTTGAGAATATCTGGCACTGAGAACACATCAGGGGGAGCAAGCACCTGGCCACGAGGGTCCAGGGCGCGCCCACCCCCCTGGTGGCCCCCCTCCACTTATTCCAGCCACCACACACTCCTTCTTCCTCCAAAAAAAATCACCAACCAGCTCAAGCACGAGTTCTAGCTCATCTTGCTGCCATTTTCGATCTCCTTGCTCAAAGCTCCATTCACAAAACTGCTTTGGGGGATTGTTCTTTGGTATGTGACTCCTCCAATGGTCCAATTAGTTTTTGTTCTAGTGATTTATTCATTGCAAATTTTTGCTGCCTAGGTGACCCTGTTCTTGAGCTTGCATGTCAAATTTATATGGTCCCAAGTAGTTCTAATGCATGATATAGTCTCTAGGCACTTGTGGGAGTAGTTGCTATCAATTTTGTTGAGTTTGGTTCACTTTTATTTTGAGTTACTAAAATTTTCAGAAATTTTTCAGAGGAAGAAATATGATATACCAAGGTGGTTCTTCAAGGAAGCAAGGACCCAGGCCCGCAATGCGTGAGCCGGACCATGAACTACCAAGAGAAGCTCAAGTGCGGCCTTCTGAATGGCCGTCAGAAGATTTCATGGTCCGGGCAGGAATTAAGGAGGAATTTGACGCATATGTGCGTAATGCTGAACTCGAGGGCTTCATGCTAGATAAGTGCCCTCAGTATTATCACCTAACTGATTCCTTTGTGAGAAGGTTCAAATTTTCATCTTCACGCAATTCTCACACTGTCCTATTTGATCTCTATGGTAAATCTTATACTATGGACTTAGAGGATTTTAACACTGCTTGTAAACTTCCGCAGTGGGATAGTGCTAGTGAACCTCGCAAATCTGAGTTTAGGGATTTTCTTGCTAGTATCACCGTGGGGGAATCTAGAGAAATAACACAAGCTACCATAGGGAGCATTCTTTTCCTGCTATACATTATTTTGCTCTCTTTATAGGTAGATGCATAAATGGTAAGGATGAGCCATGCCACATGTGTGTTCCAGATCTTAGTGTTCTCAAGAGTGTTGTTTTAGGAGATAAACAATATAACTTGGGGGCCATTGTTGCATGAAGGTTGCATAATAATGGTTTAAGTGGAGACTTGCTTGGTGGAATTTATGCAACCCGTGTGGCTAATTTTCTTGAGATACCCATACATGAAAATGATATGGAATTGCCTCCCCCTTATCTAGGTTATGAGGCTATGGTTCGCCATCAGTTTATTGAGAGGAATGAACAACCTCTCCAGTACCGACTAATGTTTGACAGGCGCCGCATTTTTCATGTTTCTCTCCCTGCTCCTACTTTCTTTGACTTTCAGACAAAAGGGAGATATATTATAACCAGGGAGGAGGCGAACGAGTAGAAGAGGAGAACTGAGGCAGCTCGCCTCCAAGCTGCAGCCCACGATGCAATAGCTGCTGCTTCTCAGTACGACCCCAGCTACAATTTTGGATATCCGCCAGGCCAGCCGTGGCCCTAGACCAACTTAGGCCAAAAGCCTAAGCTTGGGGGAGTATGTATTTCTCACCGACATTACATTCATGTTCACACACTCATGCTAGTTGTCGGTGCTCATACTTTTTCATTGTACTATACATACTAGTTTATTTTCTTTTTCTCGCTTTCTTCTTGTGTGTTTTGAAAACCTTAAGAAAAAACAAAAAAAATTAGTTGCAGCTTCTAGCTAGTTTACTTTATATGCCTGTAGTAGTAATAATTAAAAGAAAACCCAAAAAGATTTCTTGTTCTTCTTTTGCTTGTTGGGAGCTTTCCCATGTAAATAGTTTTATTTCTTTTCTTTTCTTTGGGGGTCGAGAGGAGAAGACCATAATGAAAATGTTGAAGTGGCTCTTATATGCATTATCGTTGATTTAACAAAGAGCCCATATTACCTTGTCTTCTCCTTTGTATCAGATGCTTGCAGATTCCAGCTTAGTCCAATGCACGTGCACTATTATTATTACACACATCGTTCGGTCGTGCAAGTGAAAGGCAATAATGACGATATATGATGGACTGGTTGAGAGGAGAAAAGCTGGTATGAACTCAACCTCTCTTGTTTTTGTAAATATGATTAGTTCATCGTTCCTGATTCAGCCTATTATGAATGAACAAGTTTGCAATGACAATTAGAGATTATAGTTGCTCATGCCATGCCTAATTTGCTAGGAGTTTATAATGGTTTACCTTGCATGCCAACATGCTATTAAAATGGTTGTGATGTGGTATGATAGGGTGGTATCCTCCTTTGAACGATTCGAGTGACTTGACTTGGCACATGTTCACACATGTAGTTGAAACAAAATCAACATAGCCTTCACGATATTTATGTTCATGGTGGATTATATCCTACCCATGCTTGCACTCAGTGTTGATTAATTTTAATGCATGTTCATGAGTGATGTCGCTCTCTAGTTGGTCGCTTCCCAGTCTTTTTCTAGCCTTCACTTGTACTAAGCGGGAATACTGCTTGTGCGTCCACTTCCATAAACCCCAAAATTATTCCATATGAGTCCACCATACCTTCCTATATGCGGTATCTACCTGCCGTTCCAAGTAAATTTGTATGTGCCAAACACTAAACCTTCAAATGAAATTCTGTTTTGTATGCTCGAATAGCTCATGTATCAACTAGGGTTGTCTGTATCTTCCATGCTAGGCGGGTTATTCTCAAGAGGAGTGGACTCCGCTCCTCACTCACGAGAAAATGGCTGGTCACCGGGATGCCCAGTCCCATGCTCAAATTAAACCAAAATAATTGCAAACAAAACTCCCCCGGGACTGTTGTTAGTTGGAGGCACCCGTTGTTTCGGGCAAGCCATGGATTGATGCTTGTTGGTGGTGGGGGAGTATAAACTTTACCATTCTACGTGGGAACTGCCTATAATGTGTGCAGCATGGAAGATATCGAGATCTCTCGGTTGTTATGTTGACAATGAAAGTATGCCACTCAAAATATTATTTATCTCTATTTCAAAAATCGAGCTCTGGCACCTCTACAAATCCCTGCTTCCCTCTATGAAGGGCCTATCTATTTACTTTTATGTTCAGTCATCACCCTCTTATTAAAATGCACCAGTTGGAGAGCACCGCTGTCATTTGCATCCATTATTATTAATTTATATTGAGTATGACTATGATTGGATCTCTTTTACCATGAATCACAATGTCCAGTCAGTCCTTGATCTTTAGAGGTGCTCTGCATTTATGTTTTGCGGTCTCAGAAAGGGCTAGCGAGATACCATCTTGTTATATCATATTATGATTGTTTTGAGAAAGTGTTGTCATCCGAGATTTGCTATTATTGCTCGCTAGTTGATTATGCCATTGATATGAGTAAACATGAGACCTAAATGTTATTGTGAATATGGTTAGTTCATAATCTTTGCTGAAAACTTGAATGTTGGCTTTACATATTTGCAACAAGAAGAGCAAACAGAGTTTGTAAAAGTTTTTCTTTATCACTTTCAGTTTGTCAACTGAATTGCTTGAGGACAAGCAAAGGTTTAAGCTTGGGGGAGTTGATACGTCTCCATCGTATCTACTTTTCCAAACACTTTTTCCCTTGTTTTGGACTCTAACTTGCATGATTTGAATGGAACTAACCCGCACTGACGTTGTTTTCAGCAGAATTGCCATGGTGTTATTTATGTGCAGAAATAAAAGTTCTCGGAATGACCTGAAACTTCATGGAGAATATTTTTGGAATATATAAAAAATACTGGCAAAGAATAAAGACCAGGGGGCCCACACCCTGTCCACGAGGGTGGGGGCGCGCCCCCTGTCTCATGGGCCCCCTGAGGCTCCACCAACCTCAACTCCAACTCCATATATTCACGTATGAGGAGAACAAATTCAAAGAGAAGGATTCATCGCGTTTTACGATACGGAGCACCCGCCAAGCCCTAAACTCTCTCGGGAGGGCTGATCTGGAGTCCGTTCAGGGCTCCGGAGAGGGGAATCCGTCGCCGTCGTCATCATCAACCTTCCTCCATCACCAATTTCATGATGCTCACCGCCGTGCGTGAGTAATTCCATCGTAGGCTTGCTGGACGGTGATGGGTTGGATGAGATTTATCATGTAATCGAGTTAGTTTTGTTAGGGTTTGATCCCTAGTATCCACTATGTTCTGAGATTGATGTTGCTATGACTTTGCTATGCTTAGTGCTTGTCACTAGGGCCCGATTGCCATGAATTCAGATCTGAACCTATTATGTTTTCATGAATATATATGAGTTCTTGATCCTATCTTGCAAGTCATTAGTCACCTACTATGTGTTATGATCCGGCAACCCCGAAGTGACAATAATCGGGACCACTCCCGGTGATGACCGTAGTTTGAGGAGTTCATGTATTCACTAAGTGTTAATGCTTTGGTCTGGTACTCTATTAACAGGAGGCCTTAATATCCCTTAGTTTCCAATAGGACCCTGGTGGCACGGGAGGATAGGACAAAAGATGTCATGCAAGTTCTTTTCCATAAGCACGTATGACTATATTCGGAATACATGCCTACATTACATTGATGAACTGGAGCTAGTTCTGTGTCACCCTATGTTATAAATATTGCATGAGGAATCGCATCCGGCATAATTCTCCATCACCGATCCAATGCCTACGAGCTTTTCACATATTGCTCTTTGCTTAGTTACTTTACCGTTGCCACTTTTACAATTACTACAAAACTGCTACTGTTACTTTTGCCACCGTTACCGTTACTTCCATACTACTTTGCTACTAAATACTTTGCTGCAGATATTCAGTTATCCAGGTGTGGTTGAATTGACAACTCAACTGCTAATACTTGAGAATATTCTTTGGCTCCCCTTGTGTCGAATCAATAAGTTTGGGTTGAATACTCTACCCTCGAAAACTGTTGCGACCCCGTATACTTGTGGGTTATCAAGCGGCACTTCGTCTTTGATGCTTGAGGGGCACTGTTGGCCCCGATGTCTTGAAATACCAGGGGATTGCAAACTCTCTGTTTCCCATTGCAATAAACTCGGTCTCACCGAGATATGCGATCGGTCCCACCGAGATTGCAATGCAAACTCTCTGTTTCCTTTTCGTAACGTTTCGGTCCAACCGAGATGAGCGAATCGGTCTCACCGAGTTTGCCTGACCAACTCTCTGTTTGACTATTACCAAAATCGGTCTCACCGAGTTTGTGTAATCAGTCTCAACGAGATTACGTTATGCCCTAACCCTAATGATATCGGTCCCACCGAGTTGACATGTCGGTCCCACCGAAATGCCTAACGGTCACATTATGAACCAAATCGGTCTGACCGAGTTCTCTGAATCGGTCCCACCGAGTTTGGTGATTTGTGTGTAACGGTTAAATTTTGTGTGGAGGCTATAAAGACCCCTCCACCCACTCTTCATTCGTGGAGAGAGCCATCAGAACATGCCTACACTTCCAATACATATTTTCTGAGAGAGAACCACCTACACTTGTGTTGACGTCAAGATATTCCATTCCAACCACATAAATCTTGATCTCTAGCCTTCCCCAAGTTGCTTTCCACTCAAATCTTCTTTCCACCAAATCCAATCCTATGAGAGAGAGTTGAGTGTTGGGGAGACTATCATTTGAAGCACAAGAGCAAGGAGTTCATCATCAACACACCACTTGTTAATTCTTGGAGAGTGGTATCTCCTAGATTGGCTAGGTGTCACTTGGGAGCCTCCGTCAAGATTGTGGAGTTGAACCAAGGAGTTTGTAAGGGCAAGGAGATCGCCTACTTCATGAAGATCAATCCGAGTGAGGCAAGTCCTTCGTGGGCGACGGCCATGGTGGGATAGACAAGGTTGCTTCTTCGTGGACCCTTCATGGGTGGAGCCCTCCGTGGACTCACGCAACCGTTACCCTTCGTTGGTTGAAGTTTCCATCAACGTGGATGTACGATAGCACCACCTATCGGAACCACGGATAAAAAATCTCCGTGTCTCCAAATTGCGTTTGCACACTCCAATCCCTTCTCTTTACGTTCTTGCAACTTGCATGCTTTACTTTCCGCTGCTCATATACTGTTTGTATGCTTGCATGCTTGCTTGATATGTATTGTGAATGTTTAAACTTGTCCTAAAACTCCACATCAACTTAAGAGAAATTAAAAACTGCAACTTTTCTTGATTAGAGTCTATTCACCCCCCTCTAGACACCTCTTCTCGATCCTTTCAATTGGTATTAGAGCTTTGATCTCCATTGCCTTGGTTTAAACACCTTTGGAGGAAGATGGATGTGTCTACTTTGGGGAGTCTTAGACGTAGAGTGCCTATTCTTGATGGAGAGTTTTTTTATGAGTGGAAAAATGAAATGCTTGAGATTTTCAATGAATATCATTTGAACAAGTACATTACTAGCCCTTGTACACCTCATATTGATCCTTTGCATCCTACACCCGAAGAGGATCTTGACATGATTCGCAATCTTAGAACCATCAATTGTATCATTAGAGGATTGCCCAAAAATTTGATTGCTAATTTACCTACTCTTGATTGTGCCTATACTATATGGAGATTTCTTGAGGAACGATTTCCAGATTATTCCTTGAAAAATTTAGATGAAATCCTTCATAAATCAATTGCCTTGAGTAAGATGAATTCCAGTGATCCTATGTTTGGTGATTGTCTATTTGAGCTTACCAATCTCATGCGTGCCAAAGGAGATGTTGGAATCATTAGCAATATCATTTCCGAAGCCATTAGAATTCATAAAGATAACCATAAGAATGATCACTTATCTAATGAATTACCCTCTCTATGAGTTGATCAATCACAAGATGATGTTGAACATGGATACTATGATGAGGATGATGATTACAGTGACTATGATCTTGATGATGCAATGAGACACTTTGGTCTTATGGCAAATCTTCACGGCTATATGGCTGGAGGAAAGGAATGGGTCCTTGATAGTGGATGTACTGATCATATGACCGGAGATAAAGATATGTTCCGTGAGCTTGCTGAAAACGACGGCCCTCGAAAGTATGTCACCTTTGGTGATAACTCAAAGGGTAAGGTAGTTGGTCTCGGTAAGGTGGCCATCTCACATGATAGCTCCATACAAAATGTCATGCTCGTTGAATCTCTTGGGTACAATTTACTTTCAGTATCTAGACTTGTTGATTTCAGTTTCAATGTCCTATTTACTGAGGTAGATTGACAAGTGTTTCGTAGAGACAATCGTAAAATGGTCTTTACCGGTATATGTAGAGGTGATCTTTACATTGTTGATTTCACTAAAAAGGCTCAACCTAGAACTTGCTTAATTGCCTAAGTCTTCTAAAGGCTGGTTGTGGCATAGAAGGCTAGGTCATGTGGGCATGTGAAATCTTGATAAGCTTATTAAAGGTGATCATATCCTTGGAATAAAAGATGTCATATTTGACAAGGATAGACTTTGTAGTGCTTGTAAGGCAGGAAAATAGGTTGGAGGAAGTCATCGTGCGAAGAACATCATGACCACTAGAAGACCACTCGAGCTACTTCACATGGATCTCTTTGGTCCAAATGCCTACAAGAGTCTCGGTGGTAACTCATTTGGTCTAGTCATAGTTGATGATTTTTCAAGATTTACGTGGGTGTTCTTTCTTGATGACAAATCGCAGGTCCAAAAGATCTTCAAAAACTTTGCTAGGAGGGCCCAAAATCAATTTGACGTGAAGATCAAAAAGGTTCAGAGCAACAATGGAACAGAGTTCAAGAACGCAAATGTGGATACCTTTCTTGACGAAGAAGGGATTTCACACGAGTTCTCGGCTACGTACACACCACAACAAAATGGAGTTGTTGAGAGGAAGAACCGGACTCTTATTGAGATGGCAAGAACGATGCTTGATGAGTACAAGACTCCAAAACACTTTTGGGCGGAAGCGGTTGAGACAGCTTGTCATGCAACAAATCGCTTGTATCTTCACAAGCTACTCGGCAAGACGGCATACAAGCTCCTCACCGGTAACAAACCCCAAGTTGGATACTTTTGAGTATTTGGCTCAAAGTGCTACATTCTTGATAAGCATCGTCGTTCTAAATTTGCTCCTAAATCTCATGAAGGTTTCCTACTTGGTTATGGCTCAAACTCTCACACTTACCGTGTCTACAACAATTTCACCCGAAAGGTTGAAGAGACGGTAGATGTGAAGTTTGATGAATCTAACGGCTCGCAAGTAGAGCAATTGCCAATTGATGTAGGAGACAAAGACCCTTCGGAAGCCATCCAAGACTTGTCTATTGGCAAGATTCGTCCAACGGAGGTGAAGGAGAGTACCTCGTCCGTCCAAGTGGAAGCTTCTACCTCACGACAAGGTGAACCAAGAATTGATACGGAAGCATCCACAAGTGGGACACACCAAGACGAAGAAAACGAGGAAGTACACCAAGATGAACATCAACAACCTCCTTCTCCACCACGACAAGAGAATGACAACGTCAACAATGAAGAAGGCCAAGAAGAAGAACAAGATGAAGAAGATGTTCCACCCCGAGCCAAGCCAAAGCTCCCACGAGTTCGAGCAAGAATCGCCAAAGATCATCCCGTCGAGCAAATCTACGATGATATCCAAACCGGGAGAATCACTCGCTCTAAAACTCGATTGGCAAATTTTTGTGAACATTACTCATTCATCTCTAGAATTGAACCTATGAAGGTTGAAGAAGCATTGGAAGATCCGGATTGGATAAATGCTATGCATGAAGAGCTACACAACTTTGAGAGAAACAAAGTATGGACATTGGTCGAGAAGCCCGACAACAACCACAACATCATTGGTACCAAATGGGTGTTTCGCAACAAGCAAGGTGAAGATGGTCAAGTCGTCCGCAACAAAGCACGCAAGTCGAAGGTATGGACTATCGTGAGACATATGCTCCCGTTGCTAGAATTGACTCCATTCGCATCTTACTTGCTTATGCTAATCACCATGATATCACCTTGTACCAAATGGACATTAAAAGTGCTTTTCTAAATGGTGAAATTGAGGAGGAAGTTTATGTTAAGCAACCTCCCGGCTTTGTCAATCCTAAGAAACCTAATCATGTGTTACAAACTTCACAAAGCCCTTTATGGTCTTAAACAAGCTCCTAGAGCGTGGTATAAATGCTTGACCAAGTTCCTTATTGAAAAAGGCTTTGAAATTGGTAAAATTGATTCTACTCTTTTTACTAAAAGGGTTAATGGAGAACTATTTGTGTGCCAAATTTATGTTGATGATATTATATTTGGTTCAACTAACCCTCATTTTAGTGAGAAGTTTGGAAAGCTAATGTCAGAGAAGTTTGAGATGTCTATGATGAGTGAACTCAAATTCTTTCTTGGTTTGAAATCAAGCAAACTAAGGAAGGTACCTTTGTTTCTCAAACAAAGTACACCAAGGACTTATTCAAGAAGTTCAATATGCAAGAATGCAAAGGTATGTCTACACCCATGCCTACTAGTGGACATCTTGATTTGACCAAAGATGGTGAACCGGTTGATCAAAAGGTTTACCGCTCTATGATTGGTTCATTGTTATATCTTTGTGCCTCCTGTCCTGACATTATGCTAAGTGTGTGCATGTGTGCACGATATCAAGCGGCCCCTAAAGAGTGTCATCTTAAGGCTATGGAAAGGATAGTGAGATACTTAATACACACACCAAATTTTGGCATTTGGTATCCTAAGAGGTCTTCTTTCGATATTATTGGTTACTCCGATTCGGACTATGCCGGAGACAAGGTTGATAGAAAGTCCACTTCGGGTACTTGTCAATTTCTTGGTAGATCTCTTGTGTCTTGGTCCTCCAAGAAACAAAACTCGGTATCCTTATCCACCGCCAAAGCGAAATACATTACCGCTGGATCATGTTGTGCTCAATTACTTTGGATGACCCAAACTCTTAAAGATTATGGAATATATGTGAAACATGTTCCATTGCTTTGTGACAATGAAAGTGCTATCAAGATTGCTCACAATCCCGTGCAACACTCTCGAACTAAGCATATTGAGGTTCGTCATCATTTCATTCGAGATCATGTTGCCAAAGGGGACATTGATCTTAAGCATGTTCGCACCGATAAGCAATTAGCGGATATATTTACCAAACCACTTGATGAGAAAGTCTTTTGCCGTTTGAGAGGTGAATTGAACATCATTGATGCTTCAAACATGGAGTAGGAACTCCATTTGGATACATGCAAGGCATGAGCCTTTGACTAATCCTTGATATTTCTTTCATGATGCTATCTATATGTCTTGGATATTTTTGCACCCTTGCATGCTATCTAAACCTTGTAGGTACTTGGATGAATCTAAATCCATGAGATTGCAACTCACTCACATCTTGAGCAATCTCTACATCATCAAGTCTCTACACAATGGTGGTTGAAGACAAGGAAGCACAAAACTCTTCAAACATATCCTTTGACAAATTCTACATTAAGATTTATGATTGTCATTTTGGATACACAAGTGCTCTTCCTTGCAAAGCTAACCCATGTAGGAAAATGAACTCAAATTCCAAGTGGTGCTCCCAACTCTTGATGAGCTAAATCAACCCTGAGCAACCCACACAAGTTCAACTACATGATCAAGATCAACACCACCACCCAAGGTACGTTATTCCATCTTAGAGAAGCTTTACTCCAAATCATGGGGCAAAGCAACTCAACAAGATGTGAATACATCAAGATGCTTAAACGAAAAATGGTAACCCCATTTTTGAGCTTAAACGATGAGTATGACCAAAGATCAAGTGACCTCATTTGACTCTTATGTCAATATACTCTAACATAGGTGACTTTGTCACCGCCCAATTCTAGATGAAGTTCTCTTGTGTTTCCTCTTGCACTTGTCTCATGCATATGTGTTTCCCCTTTCAAAAAAAACTTCATCTAGATCTTTTCATTTCTTCTTGTTCTGCATTCAATTCTTTGCAAATCTTTCAGCAAATTCCTTGCAAATCCTTGTGAGATCTTAAGTGCCTAGTGAGCTGAGGTGACAAGTGTTTTCTCTGTGATGGACTCGGTCACACCGGTTTGTTTCTTTCGGTCCAACCGAATTCTCTCGGTGCCACCGAAGCACACAACTCGGTGCTATCGATTTCACTACAGGAAAGACAACTTGCCACTTATTCCTGCAGTCTTTTTGCTCCAGCTCCACTAAATGACTCTTGTCCTCTACCAGCATCACATTTGACTTGCTTTGTGACTCAAGGGCCAAACCCTTTTGTAATAAAAATCCAGAAGAGCCCTTCTTGGAAATTGATGTCAAAGGGGGAGAGAGAGATCACATCAAAGCTTAAAGAGAGATCACATCAAAGGGGGAGAGGATACTCAGGGGAGTGTGTAAGAAACCCTAGATGCTTGGTGTTCAAGAGGAGAGAAGTTACATGTCTTTAAGAGGGGAAAGACATGTTCATATTTGATCATATTTGATTGCTTGCTTTAGCTCTGTTGTCTTTTCTTTTGCTCTGATTTTCTATTCCCTATCTTCTCCCAATATCCCACGCAAGATTCAGGGGGAGCAAGACATCTAAGGGAAGGAAATCTCTGATTTTTTTGCACATCTTTACTTTTGGGGACATGTCTATATCAAACAGAGTACTCAGTACTCACTCTCTACATGTCATCCCAGTCTTGGTACTCTTGTGATTTCTTTTGTTTGCTTTGGCTAGTAGATGTATCTATGTTATCTAACCTTGTTTACTCAGGTTCATTTCTTCCTAAGCCAACTCAAGATCACAAGGTAAGTATATGCATCATAGTCATGTGTATGGCTGTTGTACATACTGTTTGCAAGAAGGACTCATGAACATGAAGATATATTTCCTATATTTACATCATTTGCTCTGATGCATATAGCCAAGATACATGTAACACATGGTTTACTCTGTCATGCTTATGCATTCACATGCTCCTATGTTCCATATTTATATGATTACATACATGTAGGGGGAGCCTATGCATGTTACATGTCTTTCCAAAGCTTTACTTGTTGCTCTCTATATATCTTTATCTAAAGCTTTGATTTATGTTGTCATCAATTACCAAAAAGGGGGAGATTGAAAGCACAAGTGCTCCCTGGGTGATTTTGGTAATTAATGTCAACATATCTCTTGTTGGACTAATGTTTCTACCTAGTATGTTTTAGATAAGTTCAACAATGGAGTGGCATGGACTAGAGGATGTGGAACCCCTTCAATATGCTAAGGACAAAGGATTGGCTCAAGCTCAAAGCTCGGGACTCTACATTTTCTATTTTAGTGATCCAAGATCACATTGAGTCCATAGGAAAGCCAATACTATTAAGAAGGGATAAGGTGTTGCTTAATGGCTTGCTTGCTCAAAGTGCTTAGTGATATGCTCCAAAGCCCTCAACCACTTCCTCACTTCCAAATATGTCCCAAACCACAAGTCAAACTCGGACCCACCGAAACTTTCTATCCGGCACCACCGAGTTCAGTTGACATAGCCACTGCCAGAAACCCTAGTCTTTTCGGTCTCACCGATAGGGATCTCGGTCTCACCGAGATGGGATTGCAAACTCTCTGTTTCCCATTGCAATAAACTCAGTCTCACCGAGATATGCGATCGGTCCCACCAAGATTGCAATGCAAACTCTCTGTTTCCTTTTCGTAACGTTTCGGTCCAACCGAGATGAGCGAATCGGTCCCACCGAGTTTGCCTGACCAACTCTCTGTTTGACTATTACCAAAATCGGTCTCACCGAGTTTGTGTAATCGGTCTCACCGAGATTACGTTATGCCCTAACCCTAATGATATCGGTCCCATCGAGTTGACATGTCGGTCCCACCGAAATGCCTAACGGTCACATTATGAACCAAATCGGTCTGACCGAGTTCTCTGAATCGGTCCCACCGAGTTTTGTGATTTGTGTGTAATGGTTAGATTTTGTGTGGAGGCTATAAATACCCCTCCACCCACTCTTCATTTGTGGAGTGAGCCATCAGAACATGCCTACACTTCCAATACATATTTTCTGAGAGAGAACCACCTACACTTGTGTTGAGGTCAAGATATTCCATTCCAACCACATAAATCTTGATCTCTAGCCTTCCCCAAGTTGCTTTCCACTCAAATCTTCTTTCCACCAAATCCAATCCTATGAGAGAGAGTTGAGTGTTGGGGAGACTATCATTTGAAGCACAAGAGCAAGGAGTTCATCATCAACACACCATTTGTTACTTCTTGGAGAGTGGTGTCTCCTAGATTGGCTAGGTGTCACTTGGGAGCCTCCGTCAAGATTGTGGAGTTGAACCAAGGAGTTTGTCAGGGCAAGGAGATCGCCTACTTCGTGAAGATCTACCCGAGTGAGGCAAGTCCTTCGTGGGCGACGGCCATGGTGGGATAGACAAGGTTGCTTCTTCGTGGGTGGAGCCCTCCGTGGACTCGCGCAACCGTTACCCTTTGTGGGTTGAAGTCTCCATCAACGTGGATGTACGATAGCACCACCTATCGGAACCACGGATAAAAAATTTCCGTGTCTCCAAATTGCGTTTGCACACTCCAATCCCTTCTCTTTACATTCTTGCAACTTGCATGCTTTACTTTCCGCTGCTCATATACTCTTTGTATGCTTGCATGCTTGCTTGATATGTATTGTGAATGTTTAAACTTGTGCTAAAACTCCACATCAACTTAAGAGAAATTAAAAATTGCAACTTTTCTTGATTAGAGTCTATTCACCCCCTCTAGACACGTCTTCTCGATCCTTTCACAAGCTTTCACTTCCATCAATGTGACTTTATCATTGCAAAGAACAAAACAATGTTAACGTATACAATAATAATGCAAAATACTTTACACTTACATTTGTAGATGACCCCCTTGCTTCATTTAGAAAACCATATGACTTGCTATTCCAGATGTGAAGCTTGTTATAAGACCATACATGAATATACTCAATTAGCAAACCATGTCTTTAGTTCCTATTTCCCAAAATTCCAGGAGAGAGAGTTTCCACAAAGTATATTTCCCTCCGTGTGAATAATTGAATAACAAGAGTGACATTATAATATTCCAGTGAGCCGAATATCCTTACAAAGAAAAAACACTTCCAGACAATAGGCTTGCGGTTATTTGGTATGATATTAAGTTCCCAAACTATGATCTTCCTCATTTGAGTTTATTCCTTCCAAACTATGCTCTTCCTCATTTGGCAGATATATTTCTAGCACATTTCTTTGAATTGGTGATGTCATGCACGTGCACACGGTTGAGTTGTAGCCTTATTGAAGCAAGAGTATCAATCCCACAGAGAGCTTAGTAAAAGGTCATTGCGTCTTGTAGACTTCTATTGTAAAGTGTTTGCATGTTATTTGCGATTCAAAGAAAAAGCAACACGAAAGTGGAAACATTGTAATAGAATTTAAACTATACTCAAAATGCGCAAAAAAAGTAATGAAGAACAAGATATTAATGGAAAGTGATGAAACAAGGGAGTCCAGTTTCATCAATAATATGTATGTTACTCAGTTGTGCGAAAGCACAATTCTAGGTTCAAATATCTAATCCCTGTTATATTTTTTGCGTGCGGGCGAAGCCAAATAAATATACATATATACTGCCGCAACTCTCA
>NC_057814.1:146155672-146168983 GCF_018294505.1 Triticum aestivum
CCTCATCAAAGGTTCGCAAAGGAGGAAGATTTGCTTTCATCACCACAACACCTCTGCATCTCCCTGCTTCGCAATGTTAGTAACATCCTTCAAGTACATTTGTGGTCTGCATCGACGACATCTGGAAGACGGAACATGTGCTGGGCTCGTGGTTCGTGGATGGCAGGTATATTTTCCTCCTTCGGCATCTTAGTCGTGGTGGGGTGCCAGATCTGGAGTTCGATGGAGTGTCCGGGGTGTTGCCCCGGTCTGATTCGTTCAACAGCAAGGGCTTCACTTTTGGTGAGCCACCTTGGAGGTCCGCAAAGCTACATATCAGCAATGGAGCCGCGTCGAGCTCGTGTGAGGAGGTGATTGTCATTCTTTTCTTCGATGGCTGCTGTGGTGGAGCCGGAGACAGGTGACAAGCGTTGGTGTCAAGCTCGGAGATGTTCTGCTATCCTTTTAGTTTTGTCATGTCGTTCTTTACGTGACTTGTATTTTGATCTTTATGATATAAATGAGACATGTATTACCATGCAAAAAAAGTACATTAAGACTAGTGTGCGATCGACATTCACAGAACATCATGAAGAATAATAAACACAAACATATAAAGGGAATCATATATCTTTTCGACATGCAATTCATACACATACAAAGATTCCTCTATTTCCCCGAGAACTATGGATCTACTCGGACATGGAGATAATAGACATCATCATGGCGTCCATGATAATAACAAATGAATGATTGATGTAACATGTGTATGGCCATGTGGGGGTGTGGTGGTTGGCGTTTCGACCTTCTGTGGCGGTGTTTGGCTGTGATCCATGTGTCTGGCCACACCTGTATCGAAGGCGGAGTATGCTTGCTGGGGTGAAAACTCTGTCTGGTTTCGGCCAGACCGACGAAGGTGGCGTTTGTGGGCGTCGTCGGCTTCTTGAAGTCTCCATTGCGGTTACTCCCTCCCTTTGTTGTGCTCCGGATGAAAATCTGATCTTTGGATTGGACGGTGACGTGTCCTTCCTGAAGGCACCGTTTTGGAGCGCACGGTTTCGTCAAATCACAACTTCAACTCTTCATGATTTCTTCATCGGAAGGACGCCGGAGGCTCCGTAGTGATGCTTGTTGCCTTCACTTGTAGTCTATGTGAGTCTTTCGGTGTGTTGTGGTTGTAGCCCTTTGGCACCTATGTATCTGGCCCTGAGTGTGTGGGTTTTGAGTGGTGTGTTCTAGTTTGTATAGGTTCAAATGTTGATGGTCGTTGCTTTATATATACAGCGGGGCGAAAGGCATTTTTTGGTAACATGCTATGAGTCCATACCGGGTGTGATGTTGGTTTTCTTGTTCACTTCCACTCGAAGTGCTATTGTTTTAACTGACTGATTATTACTGAAAGTGCTAATTCAAGCAGGGAGGAATTCACTTCCCATTCTTGCCGTTTGCACTGCGCTACCAAACCAACCATGGCACGTGCATCCATCAGACATGTGAGCTAGCTTTCGCCCTTGGCCTCCGACTTAACAAGAATAAGTAACAACATTGTAATAATGCACACAACATAACAAATTACAATACCAAGTTAAGATTCCCATATACCTCCGCTCTACTCTGCTACGGGCCGGATTGGAATCAGCGTCTCAACCACACACACCTCATGTCACTGTACTTCGCGGATGCCGGCGCTCCATGGCACTTTCCTGCGTGCGCAATGCAGTTCCATCCTGTCATGCACGCATGCGGGGCTGGAGCCGCTAGCAGCTAGCGTTCACCACTGGTACTTGGCCTTGACGAGGACGTCCTCGTAGAGCTTGGCGGCGTGCTCCCAGCTGAAGTCCTGCGACATGCCGCGCTCCTGGAGGGCCCTCCAGCTCTCCTTGAAGTCTCGGTAGGTGCGGAGGCAGTGCCCGAGCGCCTCGATCAGCTTGTGCGCCTCGGCGCGGTCGAACGTCCACCCGAGCCCGGAGTGGTTGAAGGGGTCGAACGGCGGCACGGTGTCCCTGAGGCCGCCGACGGCGTGCACGACGGGGACGGTGCCGTAGGCCATGGCGTAGAGCTGGTTCAGCCCGCACGGCTCGAACCGGGAGGGCATGAGGAGCGCGTCCGCCCCCGCCGTGATCCGGTGCGCCAGGCGCACGGAGAACCCCACCCACCCGCGCACCTTGTCGTGGTGCTCCCGCTCGAAGTGCTGCAGCATGCTCTCCAGGTCGTGGCGCCCGGTGCCCAGCATCACCAGCTGCACGTCCTGGCTCACGATCCAGGGCATGGCGTCCGCGATGATCTCCACGCCCTTCTGCCCGTCCAGGCGGCCGATGAAGCCGAGCAGCGGCACGTCGGCGCGGACCTGCAGGCCCAGCTCGCGCTGCAGGGCCTCCTTGCACTGCCGCTTGCCGGAGTCCAGCGTCCTCAGGGAGAAGTTGGTGTAGCCGTCCGACTTGAGGTGGGCGTCCACCTCGGGGTTCCACTCCATGTTGTCGATGCCGTTGACGATGCCGCGGGTCTTCCAGTCGTTCTGCCGTATGATGTCGTGAAGCCCCCAGCCGCCCTCCACCGTCTTCAGCTCCCACAGGTACCCGGGGCTCACCACGACAACCTGGTCCGCCATCTTCAGGCCGGCGGCGAAGTAGTTGGCGTGTTCACCACCCACGGGGTCGTACAGTCTGAAGTGTTCCAGGTAGTGCTCAGGCAACTCGGTGAACGGGAATTCATCTACAGGGCCACGGCCCTGCATGCAACATGAAGAGAAAGAATTAGCCCAACGGAGTACCGAAGAATGGAATAACTGACCAAAGCATGTAATTCGGCATGTCAGTGTTGTATATAACTTTGAGGTAAAAATGCACCGGTGGTGCTTAAACTTGCCACGGATGTTCTCATTTTTTTTTCGAACCATGCAGGAGAACTGTATGTGATCATTATGGAGGAGAATTTTTTTCTACTTAGTCCAGAAAGTTCAGGTTACATTACTAAAAACACATAACAACAAAATACAAATTGAGCAAAAGCGACCCCAAGCGCTTAGCACAGAGCGGGATGGCAAGCGACCTAGCCAAATAGTGACTCCAAGCAACTAGCAACGGCATTGTACCAGTAGGATTCATCACACTTGATCCGTCTAATAACTTGATCGAAGGAATTAGCTTTGCCTTCAAAGACTGTTGTTGTGTTCCTTCCAAATCAACCAAGCAGTTAAGACGACCAAACTACGCAACTTCTTGTCCGAAGGTGGCACCCTGTTCCTAGCTGAAACCCACCATTCAGAGAACAAGGCATCTATGGCTGGGGCGACCATGGAGAGACAGATGTTTGAAATGGCACAACTCGTAATAAGATCACAAGTGTCTTCGGGAAGAGCGGATCAAAAAACTCAATGTTCATTGTGCGGAAGACCTTGTCTAGCGCGTCTGCCCGTGATCCAAATCCTCTTGCGCAGAGCGAGCCATATGAAAAATTTGCTACGCAAATGGCGTTAGCTGGACCAAAGGCAAGTCATTGAAGTGAGCTACATATGCGGATTTAGACGAGAAGCGACCTGAGAAATTCAGTGTACACGACCAAGTGTCTCTGATCTAGGGGAGATGGAAATCATGAAGCGCTTCGCAAATGTTAAGAATTTGAATGAACATTGCAATATTTATGAGATCCTTTATGTCCCTCATCCAATACCTAGTAGTCATAGCACAAGCAACTGACCTCACCACTTCAATATGGTTCGGCACCGAATTGGCAATGTCGGAGGCAATAGCTTCTATTGGGGTGTCTTTGAGCCACCCACCGCACCAGAAAAGAATGGACTCACCATGTTCACTTTGGTTCGGCATATGTACACTTTGATGCTCGCAGTTGTAAAATACAGAAAACTGGTGCAAAAACCTGGCTCTGGCTCTCGCATGCAGTATGATGCACTTTCCATTCGTAAACGCTCACGTGACACCATATCCGTTGTTTGTAGCCGTTAAGACTGCTGACATGGCTTGCCGACGTGGCACCAACAAGCTCATGTTCTCTCTCTGGCTAAGTACTGTGTGTGGGTCCCACTTATCAACGGGTAGGAGAAAGAAAGGGCTTAGTGTGGCGTGTGGGTCCCACTTATCAGTAGACAGGAGAAAGAAATAGCCATTGAACCGATGACCCAAGGGATACAAATAAGTCCGTCTTATATTATGACGCGACACGGCTTGGGGGGAATAGAGGAACAGTGCGACGCCGTCGGGATGACCTCTCCGGTGTTAGTTCTATGATGATTCGGTTCACATGGATGAACATGCGGTGATCCTCGCCAGGCCACGTGTGGAATGGGAGGTCGAGGAGATGTCGCCGAGGCCACGGGAACGAGGTCTGGATCAGAGTTGAGGCGGCAGGCAACTGCAGCCGACGTAGGGAGCTCGCGAGGGGCTCCCCAACTTGCAATTGGTGAGGGGAAAAGGTGCTAGGCTTAGAGGAGGACCTCCTAGTGCGAGCAATTGGGGAATAGGGCCATGGCCAACTCGGCATGTATTGCAGCTTCGCGGCGGGGGAAACGGCCAGAGTGGGAGAAGGAGAGGAGAAGTTGGTTTGCGATGGCGGCACGATCTATGGGGAAAGAGGAGGATGTGCAGGGAGGTATGGGCTCCCAAGTAGGCTTCTATAACGGTCCGGCTAGGTCGGGCTCTATGAGGCGACGCAGGCGATGGTCACAACTTGTGCAGCTCCAAGGGTTATCAAGACATGTTTGGGTACGAGGGGAAAGGACAAGAGGGGCATGCTCACTATTTGCGGATGTTGAGGATTTTGTGTGTTGGGTTGGTGGATGGTCATGACAACGACGTTGCCGCTTTGAGCGATGGTGCGGAGCACCTGGGCCATCATGAAGGCGCTGGCCGTGTTGAAGCGGAGGTGGGCTTGTTGAGGATGGTAGCCTTGGAGCAAAGGATATAAGCATACATACCCCCCCCCTCCCCACACAGACACACACATACACAAGACATGAAGTGCATAGGGGATTAATGTTTAGGGCGTGCTGGCTACCAGCATACCTGCGAGGTCCCATTTTCAAGACCCCAGGCCATCATTTTTATTATAAATTTCCATTTATTTATGTCATAGGTTGACAAGTGGGGCCCACATGTAAATAGAGAGTGTGTGGGCCCAATGGCGACGTAGGCACGGTCTAACAGCTATAGACGGGAATACAATGCCCACATAGGCAACGTTTGACTCCTACATACGGAAAATGCACCGTATGGCACACAACAGCAAGTTTTTGCACCCGTTTTTCATAGTCTACAACTGTAAGCACCAAAGTGAACACGCGTGACAAGTTCAAGCACCACTGGTGCATTTACCTCTATAAGACTATAACTTTCATAAGCCATCATAATTTTGCAACCCGTTTAGTTTCCTCAAACAATGTGGAGTAAATAGTAGAGACTAGAGAAAAATCAAGATTAGGAGAAAAGGAACCTGGTGAGCGATGTTATGTATCACCATAATGGACCGAGTGTACTGCATCAAACCATGGTCCCTGTAATATGCTTTCAGATAGACAGGCAGGAGTGCCGTGTGCCAATCATTTGCAATAAACACCAGATTTCCATCCCCATAAGGGACACCGCCGCATGGAACGTGCCATGGAACCTGCAAATTATAGAGGAATAAAAATGATGGACCAATAATATTTAATGGGATGATATGCCAAGTACGAAAATATCTAAATTGGATGAAAGTAGGAGTGTATATTATTGTTTGTGGCAGGTGGAAATGCTATTTCCAAATCAATTCGCGGTGAAGAGAACATGGAAACATAACGATGAAGTAACAAGGATCATCAAGATAATTGTTCATCAGTGCAATAGATTATCAGAAGTTAAATCATAACGCTTGACCAAATGTGCATGTAAGGTATTGAAATGTTATTAGTATATATGCACTTCACAAGAGATTATGTATCTGTTGAAATACATGCATACACATAATTGTATAGTGGTAATAGGTTGTCAATTGAGTTGGAGAGATACCTCAACAGCGGCCTTGCAGAACAAAATCATGCGCTTCATAATTTCCTGAAAAAATAAAATGTGTAATCATATGCCAGTCAGTAGGCCTTGGCTTGTTCTCAGTTTATCAGTGCAATCAAACACCAACATATAGAAGATTAACCTGTCTGCTGCCCCCATAAATGTCTTCCTGACGGTGTCGGAAGAGAGGAGCGTCAATGAACACAAAATCAACTCCATCGATATAAGCATGGAAATAATTCACTTCCATATCCTGCAGGACAAAAAAAACACTTAAAAATTGATTTATTATGACAATAAGCAATAAAATTTCAGCTCCCCTTCGATTGCATTTTTGCTTACCTGTCCAGCAGCCTTGTAGTATTTTCGGACTCCGACATCGTAGGCTTCTTCATAGTCCCCATACCTTGGTACCACAACCTAAGATAGAAAGGATCATTTCTCAATTATCATCAAATTTAAAATTTCAGATTATCAAAGTCTAGCCAAGTCCATGATTCTAGATTTTGAATAATATATGGTTTATATGATACCATAACTATTTTCCACTTCTAATTTCTACAGAATAATTGGGATGCCTGCAGAAAATAGTTTACTCTTTACTGGAACTAGTAAGAGCGTCTCTAACTGAATCCCGAAAGTTAACTCCCCAAAACCCTCTCTCACAAGCCAACTCCCAAAAATTCTGGGGTTTTGATGGCTCTAACCGAACCGCGAAACTAGCTCCCAATCAAAATTGCATTGAAATGAAAGCTCGACAACATACATTTATCCATCATCTACATTACAAACATCTACTGTTTACTAACAATTACAGTGAATATGATAGAAACCATTAACCGGAAATGTTGATAAATTGATCATCCAGTAGTATAAATACACACACGGGCGCTGGCGATATTTGGTACCTAATTGAAGATAGGAACTACTTATTCGGATCTATAGGGCGGGTAAACCCGACGTTGGGCAAAACGGTCGATCGGGTACCCGACATTCATTCCTTCACTGATGGTGTGGTTATCAGCCTCCTTCTTTGTGAAATCTGGCTGCTAACCACCACTTGTTTCAAACCCCCTCCCCCACCCAGTAGGCCTCAGCAACCTAACCTCCAGGGTTGGCTATGAAATACTCTACTCCGTCTGTAAACTACTATAAGAGCGTTTAGATCACTAAAGTAGTAATCTAAACGCTCTTATATTAATTTACGGAGGGAGTATGACAAAAGAACACTTTCATGTCTTGCACTTAATAACATTATACTACTCACTGATATTATTCGAACATATGGACCCAACAGAGTTAAATGAAAGCTTGTAGTACCATAACACGATGTCCTCTCTTTGCCAAAGCCTTGGGCAGAGCACCCGCAACATCTCCCAGACCACCTATGCAACACAATGTTTGTTCTTATGAGTAATTCGAGCAAAGTTTTATGAACAACAGGAAGAGAGACTGAAGAGGTAATGTCCATGCCTGTTTTGCACCAGGGAGAACACTCAGCAGCCACGACGACCACGTTCATGACATTCTCCCCTGCCAAAGGTCCGGAGTCGTGATTCTGGTGGTGTTCAAAGGAGCCCGCATCATCTGCGACAGCCCGGCCATCATCCTTGGCCTCCACGGGCTCCTCGAAACCAATGTATTTCTTGAAATCCCAAAGGTCTTCTTGTACAGCGGGGGCTGCAGGCGGCGAAAGAGCCTTTGGCTTTGGAGCTTCTTCGACAACGACCGCACCCTTCTTCAGTTCTTGTTCCACGTCGCTGACAGTGTCAGACCCGGGAGCAGAGGCCGAGGACTCGAAATTTGAGCCGGACGACGGCGGCGTCTTCTCAGCTGGGACAACGGACTCCGGCGCCTTGTCGCTGATGGAAATGGTAGCTGCGGAATCCGAAGCCGCGGCCTCGGCTATGCTCGTCGGCGGCGAGGCGACGTTAGCTTTGTTTTCACCGTTCACCGGTGCTCTGTTCTGGGTCGACGGATGGGGCGCGCGTGCGGGCGTGGGCAGCCCGCTGTCTTTAGTCGCGCCGCCGCCGCCGGTAGATTTGTTCTCGCCGTTCACCGGCATGCCGTTCATACTCGGCGGACGGGCGGCGTCCTGCCTCGCTGCCGGCGGGGACGGCCCGCCGCCTTCCGCGGCGTCGCGGTCGAGCGTCTTGACGGGATCCCTTCGCTCCGCGACCTGCACACGCGGGCGTGCGTTTTGTATAAATAAACAATTCGTGAGCGAGACGACGATGATCTCGAGGCGCGCGCACGCGTCATAACTTGGTCATAACTAACTACCTTGGTGGCGGCGCCACCGCGGAGTGCGCGGGGCTGCCTCACGGACGCGGCGGCGTCGTCGATCCCCGCGTCCTTCTTCCCGGCGGCGAGCGCCGCCACAGCTCCGTCGCGAGCCGTGCGCTGCGGCGGCCACGGCGGCCAGTGCAACCTGCCGGCCCCGGCGTGGGGTGGCTGCGCGCTCACCCTCGCCCGCCTGCGTGATCTCCCGGGGGAGGCTGACGCGAGCGCGAGGAAGGATGCGGCGGACGCGACCGCCGACGACATGGATCGGGGCGGGAGATGGTACGGTTCGCGGGTTGGTCCGCCCAGAGCGCGGCGCAGGCGGAGGTGGTGGCAGTGGGAGTGGAGAGTAGCGCGGTGGCAGTGGGCTGGACTGGACTGGAGTGTGCTCTGTGTGGGGGTAAACGAACGGGGTCAGGCCGAAGAAATGGCCGCGAGCGGGGGACGGCGACGACGGCGGCGGCTTTACACGAGGGGCGGGTACGTACGAACGGCCCCCTGGCGGCTGGCGTGTTGGGTCTGCGGTTTGCGGGCGAGCACGCTGGAAAGCGGGCCCGGTGCCGTTGCGGCGTGCCACGCGAGCAGCACACGAGGGCGGCAGCCGTTCCGTTGCCCCGCTCGGTCTCCAGCTGCGGCACAACGAGCGGCAGGCTCCTCACCAGCTGACAGCCTGGTCCTACCCTGCGCCGGCCCCTCCTGTCGGTGCCCGCTAGAGAAGCGAACGGACGAGCCGTGGGTTTCGCAAGGGGCGAGCGGAGGCCCCGTTCCGCCCACGGGGCCAGTTGTCAGAGAGGAAGCGTCCGTGGTGACAAGCTGCTGGAAGGAAGTTGCAAAATCCACGTGAAGACCGAGGACGGAACGGGGCTCGCGGCGAAGGAGGAGGCCCGCGTTGATTGCGTATATGTAGATAGAGCACTGCAACTGCACTGTTTCGTTTGTTGGTTTGTGCATGCATGCGTTGCGTGACGCGGTGCGGCACATGCGTTCGTGCGTGCTAGGGGATAAACCGAACGAGAAGCATTGCAGTTTGCTTGCTTGAGTGACGGCGTCTGACATGTGACGACTTGTCTTCTTGCTGCGGAGCGGAAGCACACTGCTTTGCTTCTTCTGCTGTCCAGGTTGTTTAGCGCGCAATGAGACCAACAACCAAGGACGAACGTGGTTTGGATAATTTCTGTCTTCCGAATCCTTTTCTTTTCGCGGCAGTAGTGGGTTGTTTGGTGGTCCTGGAATCTCAGTGTAATGTTTATAATGTTCGAGATGCTTTGTACTTCTGCTGAACTTTGCTAATAGATTTGGATTATTTTTGCAAAAATAAAATCTATTTATGTTGGATATAATGATCAGTCTTGCTAAAACTCATTCAGCTGAGAATTCTTTTGGTCTCATTCACTTTTTCCACCATAGGATCCAATCACGTCGCGATTCATATTTTGTCGAGGGGAGAGCTTCGTAGCGAACAAAGCGCAGCCCATGTGTTTCGGCTCTCAGCCCGTTTCCTTTTTTTTGTCGCACCATTTTTCTTTTCTCTCGCTGGGCATGTGTGAGCTTGTGACGTTGGGTCCGTTCTATTTTTTCTTTTTGTCCTACGCTACCGGGGTGCACGGGAGATAATAAGGGAACAAGTGACGTTTTTTTCTTCTGCATTTCGTTTTTCTTTGATGTTTTATTTTTTATCCATTATTCCTATTTAACTTTCTATTTTACCTTCCTTTTTCTATTTTTTTTTTGTTTTCATATTTTGGGTGGGAGAGAAAATGTAAAGTTTTTCCTAGACTAATTTCTACTCAGATGAGATTGGGTTAATTTTTTTAAATGTACTAGAAGATAAATTTTTAGACCATTATTTTGTGTTCCCGGTTTTTTCTCTCTCATTTCTGTTTTCTTTTTTATGCTTATCATATTCTTATTTTAGAGTCTAGAATTGAAGAGAGCGCGAATGGAAGTAGTGGTTCCATCGGTTTTCTTTATCTCCTCTGATTGCATTACAAAGGGATCGGAGGAGTAGTCGTTCTAGATTTTCTTTTTCTGTTTTCCGTTGATATTTTTGGATTTTTTATGTTGTTCTAATTTTTTGCAAGTTCATATTTTTACTCATGCTTCCCTTTCTTATTTTATTTTTTATTTTCTCATTTTGTCATTTTTCTTCTTGATGTTTCTTCTTCTTCATCTAGTTAAAAAGTTCTTCTGTTTCCTACTATGTGTAAGCAGCATGCATACAACTGCAAGCATCGCACCACACACGCAATAACAAGCCTGTCAAGATGCATGTAGTTGTAAGCGTCACGCCTCGAGCAAAACTGCAAGCACCGTCACACATGAGTAACTATGAGAAATTCTTCTTTTGTCACTATACATGTAACGACCGATTGCAACTGCACGAGCACAAAGAGAATGCAACTGGGGTCGAGAGGGAGGTTGTCGGGGCGAGTTACATGTCCGTCACTAGCATGCAACGGCAAGTGTTGTAACCCGACAACAACTCCATTTCCACAAAGAGACTGCAACCGACGTCGAGTGGGGTTTGTTAGGCCAGTTGCATGTCCATCACTAGACATGCAACTGCACGAGGACAAAATGACTACAATTAGGGATGACTCGAGAGTTATCGGGGCCATTTGCATGTCCACCACTAGACATGCAACTGCAAGTGTTGTAACCCAACTTCAGCTGCACGAGCACAATATGACTACACAAGTAGGGCAGGGAGGGGTTCTTGGGCTAGTCCCATGTCCAAAACTACACATGAAACTGCAAGTGTTTGTAACCCGACTTAAACGGAAGTAGGAGGAGAGTTGTCGGGGACAGTTGCATGTCCACCACTAGACACGCAACTACAAGTGTTGTATCTCATCGGCAACTACACGGGCATAAAGCGACTACAACTTGGGTTAGAAGGGAAGTTGTCGAGGCAACTTGCTTTGTCCACCACTATACATGCAACTGCAAGCGTTGTAACCCTACTACAACTACACGGGCACGAAGCGGCTGCAATTGGGGTCGACAGTAGAAGTGTCGGGGGGCCAGTTGCATGTCCACCACAAGACATGCAACTGCAAGTATTGTAACCCTAATTCAACTACACGGGCACCAAGCGGCTGCAATTGGGGTCGGCAATAGAGGTGTCGGGGGCTAGTTGCATGTCCACCACAAGACATGCAACTGCAAGCGTTGTAACCCGACTGCAACTTCAACTCATCAAAGTCAAGCGCATTTGCAAGACATAATGTGACCGCAACCGGGGGTCGGGAGGAGAATTGTCGGCGCTGGCGAAGTCTTTTTCATTTTAATTATTTTGTTGTAGTTACAACGGCCCCAACCCGATGTAATTGCAACTCATCACACCCAAGCACAACTGCAAGATCTATAATGTGACTGCAACCGAGGGGGTCAGGGGGAGGGTCGTCCTCGCCGATGAAGTTTTTCTCTCTAAAAAAATTATAGTAGGTGCAGACAACCCAAACTCGATTGCAACTGCAACTCATCACACCCAAGTGCAACTACAAGACATATAATGTGACCGCAACCGGGGGTCGGGGGGAGGGTTGTCGGTACCGACGAAGTCTTTCATTTTAGTTTTTTATAGTTGCGGCCGCCCCAACTCGAGTGCAACTGCAACTCATCACACGCAAAGCAACTGCAAGACGTATAATGTGACCGTAACTAGGGGTCGGAGGGAGGTTTGTCGGCGTCGACGAAGTCTTTTCATTAAAAAAATTAGTAGTTGCAGCCGCTTCAACCTGAGTGCAACTGCAGCTCGTCACTCCCAAGTGCAACTGCAAAACATATAATGTGGCCGCAACTGGGGGTTGGGAGGAGGTTTGTCAGTGCCAGTGAAGTCTTCTCATTTATTTTTTTGTTGTATTAGTTGCAACCGCCCCACCCAACCGCAACTGCAAGACGTATAATATGACCACAATCAGGGGTCGGGGGGTTGTCGGGGGCAACAAAGTTTTTCTCTTTTTAATATTTTTTTGTTGTAGTTGTAGTCGCCCCAACCTGCAAATGCAACTTTTTCCAAGTACATGGTGAATACATGGTGTCAAACTCTTTCCAAATACTTGGTGCACTTTTTTGATACCTGACATTTTCTAAAAAATACACGGTGAATATATTTATGCAATAAACTTTTTTATGTACTTACATATTTCCGTATTTTTCACAGTATGTTTTTCCTTTTCCAGCTGTTTAGCATTTCCTTTTTAGAAGATTTGTTTGAAAAAAGTTAATAATATCTGGCACAAAACCAGGCACGACCCATGGCGGAGGCTCCTCCTAGCGATTGCTGTCGAACAAAAAAACTAAAGACAACAATGGGAAAACGCTCACAAAACCAGGGTACGGGCTTAGCTGCTCCATGTTTCTAGGCTCCCTCGTCAACGTCAAACAATAAAGAACTTTTGTCGTTGTACACGGGCCCAAGAAAAAAAACTAAAATAGGCTCACAAGTCACAACCCACAGACAACCGCACAGACAAACAAACTAAAGTAGCCCACACGAAGGCACGATGATCAGCCCGCCAACATTGGCCCATTGAACAAACAAACTATGGTTCGGCCTGAAACAAAAACGACATGGAACAACAAACAGTGATGTCATCTACACGTCGATCATTTTAAATATCATCTAGATGAGTTTTAGGCACTCCCTATAATGATAGCTTGTTGACATCCGAACGCAATATGTTCGAGATGCTTTGTACTTTCACTGAACTTTGACAATAAATTTGAATCAGGGTTTGATCCCAGGATCTCCTCGTTCCAGCGTAGCGCTACTAGCCATCAACTTACGCTAGTAGGGGGCTACCAACTTAAGGAAAAGAGTCGGCTTACCACTGCCTTTCCCTTTTTTTATTTGTTTTCCTGGTTTGTCATCGCTTTTTCTTTGTTTCTTATTTTTACTAGTTTATTTTCTCTTTTCTTTCCCTTTTCTTTGTTTTTCTCCGGTTCTTTGTTTCTTTCTTGGTTTTCAATGGTTTTTCTTTTCTTTTCCTTCATTTTTTTGGTTTGTTTGTTTCTTTCTCGTTTTCATTTGTTTTTCTTTTGTTTA
>NC_057814.1:146169415-146295408 GCF_018294505.1 Triticum aestivum
TGGTCAACATTTTTTCTATACACATTTAACATTTTTAAATCCTTGACTAACTTTAAAAAATATATTTGTTAACATTTTTTAAATGGTTGATTATTTTTTAAATACATGATTATTTTTTAGCATTTTTTGATACATGTTACATTTTCATCTTACACGCTTAACATTTTTCAAATGCTTGATTAACATTTTTATAATACTTGTTTTTTTTCAAATGCTAGATTTAAATAAGTGATAAAAAATCATACATTTTTCGTATACTTGATAAACATTTTATCTATACACATTTAACATTTTTCAAATGCTTGGTTAATATTTTTTAATTATTTTATTTAGAGTGTTTTTGCAATATCTATATATATTTAGAATATTTGAAAATATTAACAAAATTTAAAAATAAAGGGAAAAAAATGAAAATAGAAAACGTGGAAAAAATGAGGCTGTGGCCTCGCGTGCGCCTGGTCCAGCTCATCTGTGGTCCCCTTCACAAGAGGGTTGCCTAGGTCTCGCTTTAAGCTAGACATAGGGGCACCCCAAGGAGGGAGCCAGGGATCAATTCCTTTCTAGTCAGTTTGTGCACGTCGAAAAAGAAGAACTGATTGTTCCTTCTGATTCGTTCCTTGGTTAGTATGTGCACGTCGAGAAAAAATGAACTGGTTGTGGCCGCCGAAGCATCGCTTCTTCGCGACTGTGCGCTCGGTGTTCCTTTTTCATTTTTTGCTAAATCGTTTTATCTTGCTAATTTAGATCGCTCGTCGATTTCAATTCCCTGGCTGCCCTCGCAACCCCGCTTTGCTCTCTGTCCATTGACGGTTCGACCATTCGAGGTACATCATAGTTATGCTTTGGTTCCTAGTCTCCTAAATGAATAGCCGGCACATCAGCACCGTCTTAACATCCCCTTCACGCGAAGTTTAAAAAGAAAATCTCAAAGAAATATTATGTCTTAAGAGTGTGATGTTTTATTAGTATGTGAAATTTCAAAGTTCAAATACATTTACCATTTACGAGGTAAAAAAAGACAAAAGCAACAATGAATAGTGTCAAACAGTAAACGTCACAATTCATGACAGAATTTGTTTTTCATAGCTCGTAAATGGTACTACCGTGTTTTTACTTAAAATTTCACATGCCAATAGACATCAACGTCTTAATAGTGGTCTCTTAAGAGTTAAGATAGATGCATGACCTGGCTTGCTGTTCTCTCAAACTCGAAAATTTCATATCCAGGACACGTACATGCATCTATTCTCCATCACATTCCTTGGACACCATCATCCTAATCTGGTTACAATCCAAGCACACATAATATTAAGACAACACACACGACAGCGCCCATGCATGTGGAAGCGTACGCATTTTGGTGAGTGGCGTCGCACTAGCTGGAGGTGGTGTTGGCAACGACGGTGATGTTGAGCCTCCTGAGCGTCTCGAGGGCGATGAGCTCGTTGGCCCTGTCGGTGGGGTGGTACTCGTCCCAGAACACGTACTTGCTGCGGTCCTTGCAAAGCGTGGAGAGCGGGGTGCACGTCAGCGTCGGCCGCACCTTCCCGAGAGTGCAGCAGGGCGCGTGGGAGTTGTTGAAGCCGTGCATGTAGGGCCGGTCGATGATGTCCTGGAAGTAGTCGTAGACGTCCCCGAACTGGAACGTCGCGTTGGGCAGCGACGCCGCCAGCTGCTTGATCACCGCGCCGGCCTGCTTGTTGAAGCTGAGGGCGAGCTTGTTGGTGGACTCCTTTTTTTTTTGAGAAATACTTGTTGGTGGACTCCTGGCACGCCGTGGAGGACCTCTGCAGGAGCCGTTGCAGCGGGATGCAGCCCATGGGCCCTAGCCCGAAGAAGGTGACCCGACGCGCGCCCAGCCCGTGCAGGAGCCGGAGCTGGGCCTCCAGGGTGGTGACCATGTACTTGACGAAGGTCTCGCCGTTGTAGGTCCACGAGTCGGAGTAGACGGGGAGCAGGTAGTTGTTGATGAAGTCGTTGGCGCCCATGGCCACCACGTAGTATGCCTCGCCGAACAGCTTGTCCGCCGCCGCCCACCCGATCTTCTCCCGCATGAAGGCCTGCGTCCCCTGGAACAGCTCGATCTGCTTGTACAGCGAGAACCTCTAGATCTGCAAATGCATTGTCAGATGATCGAACTGGAGCGTCTCTTAAGAGTTAAGATAGATGCATGATCCTGGCTTGCTGTTCTCTCAGACACAAAAAATTTCATATCCAGGGCGCGTGTACATGCATCTATTCTCCATCCCATTCCTTGGACAAAATCGTCCCAAATTGGTTACAATCGACGGAAGCAGACACATAATTAAGACCACACACAGCACGCCGCACCCATGCATGTGAAAGCGTATGCATTTTGGTGAGCGGCCTGCGTGTCAGGCAGGCAGGCTAGGTGGAGGTGGTGTTGGCGACGACGGTGATGTTGAGCCTCTTGAGCGTCTCGAGGGCGATGAGCTCGTTGGCCCTGTCGGTGGGGTGGTACTCGTCCCAGAACACGTACTTATTGCGGTCCTTGCAGAGCGTGGAGAGCGGGGTGCACGTCAGCGTCGGCCGCACCTTCCCGAGAGTGCAGCAGGGCGCGTGGGAGTTGTTGAAGCCGTGCATGTAGGGCCGGTCGATGATGTCCTGGAAGTAGTCGTGGACGTCCCCGAACAGGAACGTCGCGTTGGGCAGCGACGCCGCCAGCTGCTTGATCACCGCGCCGGCCTGCTTATTGAAGCTGAGGGAGAGCTTGTTGGTGGACTCCTGGCACGCCGTGGAGGACCTCTGCAGGAGCCGCTGCAGCGGGATGCAGCCTATGGGCCCTAGCCCGAAGAAGGTGACCCGGCGCGCGCCCAGCCCGTGCAGGAGCCGGAGCTGGGCCTCCAGGGTGGTGACCATGTACTTGACGAAGGTCTCGCCGTTGTAGGTCCACGAGTCGGAGTAGACGGGGAGCAGGTAGTTGTTGTTGAAGTCGTTGGCGCCCATGGCCACCACGTAGTATGCCTCGCCGAACAGCTTGTCCGCCGCCGCCCGCTCGATCTTCTCCCGCATGAAGGCCTGCGTCCCCTGGAACAGCTCGATCTGCTTGTACAGCGAGAACCTCTGGATCTGCAAATGCATTGTCAGATGATCGAACCGGAGCGTCTCTTAAGAGTTAAGATAGATGCATGATCCTGGCTTGCTGTTCTCTCAGACACAAAAAATTTCATATCCAGGGAGCGTGTACATGCGTCTATTCTCCATCCCATTCCATGGACAAAATCGTCCCAAATTGGTTACAATCGACGGAAGCAGACACATAATTAAGATCACACACAGCACGCAGCACCCATGCATGTGAAAGCATATGCATTTTGGTGAGCGGCGTGCGTGTCAGGCAGGCAGGCTAGGTGGAGGTGGTGTTGGTGACGACGGTGATGTTGAGCCTCTTGAGCGTCTCGAGGGCGATGAGCTCGTTGGCCCTGTCGGTGGGGTGGTACTCGTCCCAGAACACGTACTTGCTGCGGTCCTTGCAGAGCGTGGAGAGCGGGGTGCACGTCAGCGTCGGCCGCACCTTCCCGAGAGTGCAGCAGGGCGCGTGGGATTTGTTGAAGCCGTGCATGTAGGGCCGGTCGATGGTGTCCTGGAAGTAGTCGTAGACGTCCCCGAACTGGAACGTCGCGTTGGGCAGCGACGCCGCCAGCTGCTTGATCACCGCGCCGGCCTGCTTGTTGAAGCTGAGGGCGAGCTTGTTGGTGGACTCCTGGCACGCCGTGGAGGACCTCTGCAGGAGCCGCTGCAGCGGGATGCAGCCCATGGGCCCTAGCCCGAAGAAGGTGACTCGGCGCGCCCCAGCCCGTGCAGGAGCCGGAGCTGGGCCTCCAGGGTGGTGACCATGTACTTGACGAAGGTCTCGCCGTTGTAGGTCCACGAGTCGGAGTAGACGGGGAGCATTAGTTGTTGATGAAGTCGTTGGCGCCCATGGCCACCACGTAGTATGCCTCGCCGAACAGCTTGTCCGCCGCCGCCCGCCCGATCTTCTCCCGCATGAAGGCCCGCGTCCCCTGGAACAGCTCGATCTGCTTGTACAGCGAGAACCTCTGGATCTGCAAATGCATTGTCAGATGATCGAACCGGAGCGTCTCTTAAGAGTTAAGATAGATGCATGATCCTGGCTTGCTGTTCTCTCAGACACAAAAAATTTCATATCCAGGGCGCGTGTACATGCATCTATTCTCCATCCCATCCCTTGAACAAAATCGTCCCAAATTGGTTACAATCGACGGAAGCAGACACATAATTAAGACCACACACAGCACGCAGCACCCATGCATGTGAAAGCGTATGCATTTTGGTGAGCGGCGTGCGTGTCAGGCAGGCAGGCTAGGTGGAGGTGGTATTGGCGACGACGGTGATGTTGAGCCTCTTGAGCGTCTCGAGGGCGATGAGCTCGTTGGCCCTGTCGGTGGGGTGGTACTCGTCCCAGAACACGTACTTGCTGCGGTCCTTGCAGAGCGTGGAGAGCGGGGTGCACGTCAGCGTCGGCCGCACCTTTCCGAGAGTGCAGCAGGGCGCGTGGGAGTTGTTGAAGCCGTGTACGTAGGGCCGGTCGATGATGTCCTGGAAGTAGTCGTAGACGTCCCCGAACTGGAACGTCGCGTTGGGCAGCGACGCCGCCAGCTGCTTGATCACCGCGCCGGCCTGCTTGTTGAAGCTGAGGGCGAGCTTGTTGGTGGACTCCTGGCACGCCGTGGAGGACCTCTGCAGGAGCCGCTGCAGCGGGATGCAGCCCATGGGCCCTAGCCCGAAGAAGGTGACCCGGCGCGCGCCCAGCCCGTGCAGGAGCCGGAGCTGGGCCTCCAGGGTGGTGACCATGTACTTGACGAAGGTCTCGCCATTGTAGGTCCACGAGTCGGAGTAGACGGGGAGCAGGTAATTGTTGATGAAGTCGTTGGCGCCCATGGCCACCACGTAGTATGCCTCGCCGAACAGCTTGTCCGCCGCCGCCCGCCCGATCTTCTCCCGCATGAAGGCCTGCGTCCCCTGAAACAGCTCGATCTGCTTGTACAGTGAGAACCTTTGGATCTGCAAATGCATTGTGAGATGATGAAACCGGAGCGTTATCTCATGATACCATGGTGCCTACGAGAAGTTGGTGAAGTGATGGATGGGTGTCTTACGAAGAGGGACGAGGTCTCGTTGAGGATGCCGCCGCCGCCGGACGCGTAGTTGAGGCCGCTCTTGGCGATGACGGTCTCGTCCACCGACGGGTCCAGGAAGGCCGGCGGCCGCGGGAGGCCCATCTTGTCGCCGATGATGTCCGCGACGGTGCGGCCGTTGCAGAACCTGCCGTTGGGCATGCCGCTGCCGAAGTCGATGCCGTACCAAGGCAGCGCGGCGCGCGCGAGGCTCTTGGTCAGGTAGTTGTTGTTGCCCACGTCCGACAGCGAGTCGCCGAAGATGAACTGCACCACGTCGCCGTGGGCGAGGCCCAGGAGCAGGGCCAGTGCCAGAGCAATGCCCAGCGGCTTCCTCTCACAACCCATCTCGATCTCACGTGCTAGTTCAGGCCTCTTACTCTACTAATTAAGTCCTGGTTGATCAGGAATGGACTGGATTTGCATATATAGATGGGGATGTGCGGCCGGGGAGTTGGGGATGGATGCACCTACCTACCTGCGAAGCGTGGGGAGGGGAACTTTTCAGCAAGCTTAATTCGGTGGCAAGCGGAGGAGTTGGCCTAACCTGGTCGTTTACTGATGTGGCGGATGTCAGCCGGCGGCAGGTGATCCTCCTCGCATACAAAAATATTTTTGGGGTGATTGCCAGGCGTCAGCCGTCTGAAAACACAGAAAAACCCGCCATTTTCCCGACCGTAAAGGTGACATATGTTACGGTCTTCAACCGTCCGATCCATGCATTAAAAAACTCCTACATAGTACTCCCTCCATTTCGAAATATTTGTCTTTCTAGACATTTCAAATGGACTACAACATACGGATGTATGTGGACATATTTGAGAGTACAGATTCACTCATTTTACTCCGTATATAGTCACTTGATGAAATCTCTAGAAAGACAAATATTTAGGAACAGATGGAGTACATTGTTAAAGACAAGCACATCTGCTTGTGCGTTGCAACGATAGAATTAGAACCCTGTTTAAAAAAAACCTAAATACTTAAAAGTGCAGCTGCATTTTTTTGGGCTCCCGAGCGCACGCTCATGGACCGAACGATGCAACAAACTGATTCCAGATTTGGTAAATTGTCCACCCACTTATTCTATACATGGAAAGATTCTTCAACTATAGTGCGCTGATTTTTCTTCACCTCGTCAGACCAACCGTGTCAACTCAGCGATGACGTAACGTGCATTAATTCTGGTACAAGAAAAATAAAGAAACTATAACTTTCACGCAGCGTGTCGGAATGATTCCGTTTTCACCGCTGGATTCCTTGTGACGAGCTCTTCAAAACTAGATCCCGTATGAATATGTTTTGATGATTGTTTTTAAAAAGCAACTTTGATGCTAGATGAGGCAAGTTTAGTGCTAAATATGAGCAACTCCGATGCTAGAAGAATTGCACCATGTGTATAAGTGAATTCACCTAGTAGCCTCCTACTTAGTTGTGTGTAATAGGTAATAGGTGGTTACATACTTCGTTGCCTACCATACTGTGAAAGTTGCTGACCGCAAAGTGGGAAGTTGTTTAACATGGTTTCTTAGTTGTCTGCCTCAGAAACCAAGTTACCTACATCGCTACGAAGTTTTCCACGGGTGATCCGCAATTGCCTAAAATACTATGAAAGTTGTCCATTAGGGGACCTAAGTTGCCAACGCTACTGAGCGCATGTTGTTGGCTAGTCAGGTCGCGGTGTTAGATGAGAAATTGCATAGGGGGTTATCAGAAATTTCATAGCGAGGCGGATCAGACAATTGCCTATAAACCTAAGCAAATTCTTATTTTTTGGTCGAGTTGCCTGCAAAAATCATTGAAATCTTCAAATATAATGATGGAAAACACACACGAGTTGGCTAGTCAAGTCGCGACGAGCTTTTCAAAACTAAACTCCACATGAATGTGTTTCTTTAATATTTTTAGAAGCAACTTTGATGCTAGATGAGGCAACTTTAATGCTAAACAGAAGCAACTTCACTCCATTAAAAACAACTAATTAGCAACAATAAGCATCTAACTAATGATACAAAACAACTAACAAAGGTAGATAACATCACAACTTTCCTTCTACAAGAGGCAACTTCAGTGCTAAAAGCAGGCAACTTCACTACATTATGTGTCCCAGCTAATTTTGTCTAATTTTCTCCTAACTTCCTCGCCCGTACCTCTAAGTTGCCTATTGTTCATGCTAGTATGTCGTTGTTTCTAAATTTCCTATAATACTATGAAGTCATCTACCAGTGATGCTCTTGTGTCTACTATTGCTAGTTATGGTAGGCAACATGATGGTGAATCTTGGCCACTTCAGAGTGTTTGTAGGCAACTTAGAAAACAATGATAAATAACTTCATAGTATTGTAGGCAACTATTTTGAAAAGTTAGGCAACTGTGCAGCAATTGTAGGTAACTAATTACCAATAGCAGACAACTTTGCATCAATGGTAGGCAATCTATAGCATGTATAGGCAATTGAACATCAAGTGTAGGAACTGACCATCAATAATAGGCAATTGAGCAGTCATGATACACAATTGACATAATGTTAACAAAATTCACAGATACACACAGTGCAGTGAAATTTCTTTGTATGTAGCACTAAAGTTGCCTTATGTTTTGTGTGTTTTTTCTCAGTTTTTACACAAACCAACCTAATAGTCATTCCTACTAGGCCAAAAAGAAAAGTTGCTTTCCTATAGCACTATAGTTTCCTCCATCACACACAAAGTTGCCCTTGAAAAAGAGTTTGACGAAACCTACTCATATAGGATCTAGTTTTGAAGAACTCGTCTTGAGAAACCTGACGGTGAAAACGGAATTGAATTTCGATGCTTGAATCAAAAGTTATGGCTTTTACAACTTTTTAAACCCCTAAATAAATGCACGTGGGACATGATTTAGGCTGATTCCATCGATAGCCATGTGCGTACGGGGTGTGGCCAAACAATTTCCTTTTCTAGTGTAGACAGTTGGACATAAGGACATGTAATTACTATATACGGTTGTGCGCTTCAGGCAACAAACGAGTGCCCCTGCGCTTGATACGTCTCCAACGTATCTATAATTTTTTATTGTTCCATGCTATTATATATTCTGTTTTGGTTGTTTAATGGGTTTATTTATACACTTTCATATTATTTTAGGACTAACCTATTAACCGGAGGCCCAACCCAAATTGCTGTTTTTTTGCCTATTTTAGTGTTTCGCAGAAAAAGAATATCAAACGGAGTCCAAACGGAATGAAACCTTCGGGAGCGTGATTTTTGGAACAATCGTGATCCAGAGGACTTGGAGTGGACGTCAAGCAACCAACGAGGAGGCCACGAGGGAGGGGGGGCGCGCCCTCCACCCTCGTGGGCCCCTCGTGGCTCCACCGACCTACTTCTTCCTCCTATATATACCTACGTACCCCCAAACCATCTAGGAGCACCACGAAAACCGAATTCCACCGCCGCAACCTTCTGTACCCGTGAGATCCCATCTTGGGGCCTTTTCCGGCGTCCTGCCGGAGGGGGCATTGATCACGGAGGGCTTCTACATCAACACCATAGCCTCTCCGATGATGTGTGAGTAGTTTACCTCAGACCTTCGGGTCCATAGTTATTAGCTAGATGGCTTCTTATCTCTCTTTGGATCTCAATACAAAGTTCTCCTCGATTCTCTTGGAGATCTATTCGATGTAATCTTCTTTTGCGGTGTGTTTGTCGAGATCCGATGAATTGTGGGTTTATGATCAAGATTATCTATGAACAATATTTGAATCTTCTCTGAATTCTTTTATGTATGATTGGTTATCTTTGCAAGTCTCTTCGAATTATCAGTTTGGCTTGGCCTACTAGATTGATCTTTCTTGCAATGGGAGAAGTGCTTAGCTTTGGGTTCAATCTTGCGGTGCTCGATCCCAGTGACAGTAGGGGAAACGACACGTATTGTATTATTGCCATCGAGGATAAAAAGACGGGGTTTATATCATATTGCATGAGTTTATCCCTCTACATCATGTCATCTTGCTTAAAGCGTTACTCCGTTCTTATGAACTTAATACTCTAGATGCATGCTGGATAGCGGTCGATGTGTGGAGTAATAGTAGTAGATGCAGGCAGGAGTCGGTCTACTTGTCACGGACGTTATGCCTATATACATGATCATACCTAGATATTCTCATAACTATGCTCAATTCTATCAATTGCTCGACAGCAATTTGTTCACCCACCGTAATACTTATGCTATCTTGAGAGAAGCCACTAGTGAAACCTATGGTCCCCGGGTCTATTCTCCATCATATTAATCTTCCGTCAACAAGCTATTTCTATCTCTGTTTACTTTGCAATCTTTACTTTTAATCTTTATCATAAAAATACCAAAAATATTATCTTATCATCTCTATCAGATCTCACTTTTGCAAGTGGCAGTGAAGGGATTGACAACCCCTTTATCGCGTTGGTTGCAAGGTTCTTATTTGTTTGTGTAGGTGCAAGGGACTTGAGCGTGGCCTCCTACTGGATTGATACATTGGTTCTCAAAAACTGAGGGAAATACTTACGCTACTTTGCTGCATCACCCTTTCCTCTTCAAGGGAAAACCAACGCAGTGCTCAAGAGGTAGCAAGAAGGATTTTTGGCGCCGTTGCCGGGGAGTCTATGCACAAGTCAAGACATACCAAGTACCCATCACAAACTCTTATCCCTCGCATTACATTATTTGCCATTTGCCTCTCGTTTTCCTCTCCCCCACTTCACCTTTGCCGTTTTATTTGCCCCTCTTCCATTCGTCTCTTTCGTTTGCTTGTGTTGCCATGTGCCTTCTGTGTGCTTGCATCTTTGCTTGCTAAAAATCTATTGATATGGATCCACTTAAAGTGTTCTACTTGGATCATCTTCGATCCTTATGCGCTCGTGCTGAAACCCCAACTAGCCTAGTTGATGGGAAATCTTTAGATGAGCATGCTCATTTTGTGCGTCACCGTTTGTCTGAAAAAGGGAGACTCTTATGAGATCAAATAAACAGACTGCTGTGTTATGCTTGGAATCTTTGTGAAATTTGTGATATTACTTGTTGCTCTAAGAACCCTAAAAAACACCTCCCCTACCTATGTGAGTTTAATGAAAATAAAATCTTATCTTCTTATGCAAAGGGTGTTTATAGTTACTATGATATCGAACAAATTGAAGAATTTGTTGCTTTTATGGGTGCTTATGAAGTTGCTTCTTTGATTGAAAAGTATGATATTACTCTTAACGAATCTGAAAATTTTGACATACTTGAATATTGCTATGAAAACTATGCTCATAATGTCTATGTCAAAGAATTTTTTGAAAGAATGACCGTTTCTTCTAAAGAAAATAATGATATGCATGAATCTATAGATAAAGATGATTCCGATGATTTGATTGAAATATCCCTTGATGAACATGATGCTTGCTATTCTTATGGCCATGATGCCAATATTTATAAAGATGAATTTGCTATAGTTCCTTATGTTAAACATGAGATCGTTGCTATTGCACCCATACTTGATAATTCCTCCGATGAAAAGCATGATTGCAATGATTTTACTATAAATTCTCTTGATGTCAATTGTGATAATAATATGCAAAACCCTAAGCTTGGGGATGCTAGTTTTGCTATGACTACTATTTGTTGCAATGATCATGATTGGGGTGATTCTTCTTGTGATCTTGAAAATTTATTTAAGCCCCATGATGAATATGAGATTGATAATAGTGTTTGCAATATTATTGAAAGTGGGTTTGGAAGAGTGTCAACTTTAGATCCCACATATTTGGAGAATGTTCAATCTTATGGTATTTTTGATAAAAGTGGGTTTGGAGAAGTCATGACTTCAGTTAATGTTCATCCCACTATTTTGGAAGAATGTCAACTTTGCATGCATGTGGATCATGTTGAGAATATGTTATATGATAGCTATTTTGTTGAATTTGCCTGTGATCCTACATGTAATTATTATGAGAGAGGAAAATATGGTTGTAGAAATCTTTATCTTACTAAATTACCTCTCGTCATGTTGAGATTGCTATTGTTTCTTTCCACTTCCTTGCATATGCTAGTTTTTGCTTGTCTTGATAATTTTTTTGCTTATAAAATGCCTATGCATAGAAAGTATGTTAGACTTAGATGTGTTTATCACGTGTTCTTTGATGCTCTCTTTGTGCTTCAATTCTTGTCTTTTATGTGAGCAACATTGAATTTATCAATGCCTAGCTAGGGGTGTTAAACGATAGCGCTTGTTGGGAGGCAACCCAATTTTATTTTTAGTTTTTTGCTTTTTGGTTCTTTTTAGGAATAAATAATCCATCTATCTTCTGTTTAGATGTGGTTTTGTGTTTTAATTAGTGTTTGTGCCAAGTTAAACCTATAGGATCTTCTTGGATGATAGTTATTTGATCTTGCTGAAAATTCCAGAAACTTTCTGTTCACGAAAACAATTGTTAGAAATTACCAGAACGTGATATAATACTGATTCCAATTGCAGCAGATCAACAAACAAATTATCTAGGTCGTCCTATTTTGGTAGAATTTTTAGAGTTCCAGAAGTTTGCGTTAGTTACAGATTACTAGAGACTCTTCTATTTTTGACAGATTCTGTTTTTCGCGTGTTGTTTGCTTATTTTAATGAATCTATGGCTAGTAATGGAGTTTATGAACCATAGAAAAGTTGGAATACAGTAGGTTTAACACCAATATAAATACAGAATGAGTTCATTACAGCACCTTGAAGTGGTGTTTTGTTTTCTTTCGCTAACGGAACTCATGAGATTTTCTGTTAAGTTTTGTGTTGTGAAGTTCTCAAGTTTTGGGTAAAGATTTGATGGATTATGGAACAAGGATTGGCAAGAGCCTAAGCTTGGGGATGCCCATGGCACCCCAAGGTAAAATTCAAGGATAACCAAAAGCTTAAGCTTGGGTATGCCCCGGAAGGCATCCCCTCTTTCGTCTTCGTCCATCGGTAACTTTACTTGGAGCTATATTTTTATTCACCACATGATATGTGTTTTGCTTGGAGCGTCTTGTATGATTTGAGTCTTTGCTTTTTAGTTTGTCACAATCATCCTCGCTGTACACACCTTTTGAGAGAGACACATGATTCAGAATTTGTTAGAATACTCTATGTGCTTCACTTATATCTTTTGAGCTATATAGTTTTTGCTCTAGTGCTTCACTTATATCTTTTAGAGCACGGTGGTGGTTGTATTTTATAGCACTACAAAAAAATACACTTCCGTGATGATACGTGTTTGTCACAGTAGGTCGCATTTTTTGTCATGCATGTACATCCATGACAATTTTATGACAGAATCAAGATAGTCATACCTGTGCTGTCGTAGAAGTGTTCCATGACATTACCAAAATTATCATCACGGAAGTGTCCACTTCCATGACGATAAATCGCGCGTCACAGAAGTGCTTTCGTTAAGGGTGACCGACACGTGGCATCCACCGTAACGGAACGCCGTTAAGCTATCGGGTCCAGTTTTGGATCCGATAACCCGCTAACAGCCCCGACCAATAGGGATTTTCCACGTGTAAAATCATCATTGGCTGGAGGAAACACGTGTCGGCTCACCGTTGGGACAGATGTCATCCACTCATTGGAACGAAGGCGCCTATGATACGTCGACACGTGGCACGGCCGAACAGAGGCCCATTCCTGTGAAAAGGCCGGCCCGTTTGACTTGGTCAAAAGGTGGCGGGCCGGCCCACGGAAAGCCTGTTAACGGCCTGTTCGCATATAGCCCATTTACAGCCCGCTAACCCAGGGCCCGTTATGACCTATCCGAATTAGGCCCAGTAGCGTCATCTGGGCCGTCCAATATGATTCCAGCCCATTTTAAGTTCCGACCCATGTATGGCCCATGACGTCTTTCAGCCCATATGAGGCCCTTTGTAACTCTTGGCCCATTAACGGCCCGTGGTGAAACTGGCCCGTAATGAACAGTGTATCACTTTATACCCATTAACGGCCCATTAATCCATTGGGCCATTTGCAGCCCATGTTATCTTTCGGCCTTCTCAGGGCCCATTTATTCTTGGGCTCATTTCCAGCATTCGGTTACTCACGGCCCGTTACTGCCATTTTCTGCTTGTGGGCCAAATTCAGCCCGTGGTTACAGTCGGCCCGTTTGTGGCCCGTTAATACGTTGGACCGTTTTCATAGCGTCATCAAATATGGCCTATTAACGACGACCCGTTATGGTCGGCCCATGAACGGACGACTCCAACTCTAGCCCGTTTACGGCCATAATGCGGTCTATTTTTGGCCCATGTTTGGCCAATCCACCATACGGCCCGTCTAAGGCCCATTGATGATACGGCCCGTAGAAGGCCCATTGTTTCTATGGACCGTAGAAGGACCATTGTTTCTACGGCCCATAGGAAGCCTAGTGTCACTACAGTAAATATGTAGCCCATGGCCTGTTAAAGGAGGGAAACTACTATAGGTTTAGACCAGCTAATGGCCCAAGATGATTATAGGCCCATGTTTTGGCCCATATAAGTAACGGGCCGGCCTGAAGACCGACAACACTGAGATCCACTAAACCTCCCGGCCTAAATTACAGCATACCGACCAAAGAATAAACCTAGACTATACAACAAAGAAATTACGGCATATTACATCCACTGGGAATCAAAGTTCGCTACCGGTGATAATAAAGCGCAACATGACCGTGGATTACATACACTGGGCATCAAAGGTCGCCACCAGTGCATATAAACGCGCCGATAAGAGAATATACAAAACTGAGAGCACTTCAGAAGGCACTAGACCTGGCAAGCTCGGGCCCCGCAAGCAGCCGAGCAAGCTGATGAGACCTCAGTTGTGTCAACGATAGATGCTTCATCCCTAGCTGTATGGCACCATAGTGCGCAAGGCAGTCCCCTGACATCTTCATTACATCTTTGACTTCAAGTCGGAGCTGAGCTGAAGCAAGCCTTTCCGCTTTAAGTTGAGACTGAAGAAGTCGAACTGATTGAGGCAGCGACTGCACAGAGGTTGTCTCACACCTGCTGGTGAGTAGCTTCAACTCACTGTCTTCATCAAGACAGGACCTTGGGGTCATCTCGCTGTCCCCAAGATGGTTTGGCTCACTATCTTTCCTAAAGTTCTGCCTGGCATAAGAGATACGACTCTGAAAGAGAAACAAGGAGACACGTAACAGGTTTCACAATTATATAAGCAAATAAATGGATCTGTTCTGCATAAGGAACATGTTTTTACAACTACAATTTAAAACTGGTAGTTGTTGCAAACATCCAATCAGATGTAAACAGCAGTGGAGGAAATTATGCCTATCCAAATCTATACTAGAACAAAGTTTGAAGGCTTGAGAAGGATGAACTTACATTACATGTTAACACAGGCTGGACAAAGCCCTTCTCCATGTTGATGGAAAGATAATTCAATAAATTCCCCAAAGAAAATTCTTTATAAGCGTTGCCATTATTCTACATTTTGCAAAGAGTAAATATAGATCAAATAATATTGGAAGAAATAGAGGATAATGAAGCTCAGGTGCAGACTGATGATACATAATCAAATAGCAATTAATTAAGTACAGCGTTACAAGGCAAAAGGTACTGACAAGAGGAATGCAGACATCAACGTGTGCAGTGGAATTGGCTTTATTCAACATTTTGGTAAGAGTAAATGTAGATATGATAATTTGGAGAAAGTGGAGGGCAGGGTAGATAAGATGCAGAGTAATGCTAGACAATCAACTATCTCGCGATGCATGTACAGTAATACCACCACCATCCGTTATTAGTTGTCGCTCAAATCGATGTATCTAGCACTATTAAGTTCTAAATACATCCAATTGATCAACAATTAATTCGATACAGAGGGAGTACATGACAACAGGTACTTACATGAGCAATCCAAAACTTCATAACCATTGTGTTAATTCTAGATTTATCTAAGAGTAAATATAGATCTTATAATTTCAAGCAAAGGGAGGATAAAGAAGCGAACATTTACAGTGATGCTACATAATCAAACAGCAATGAGTGTAAGTATGCTGACAAAGGGAAAGAGGTACTGACAAGAGCAATGCAGAGCCCAGTATTGTCGTGAGATCCTATGATCCTTTGAGCAAGGAGATTCATCTGAAATTAGTTTTCATACAAGAGAAAAGGTAACACACATGCAGAAATTTAGGAGTTCAAATTTTGAATTGATATCATAGACAGTACCTGACGCTGGGCTGTCAGCAGTTCTAATAGGGGTTTGGCCACTAGAGTAGGGGTAAAGTCTGTTACAGTTGGTCCTGTGTTTTCTGTGGCTGCTGATCTATCTGATTTAACAGGTATCACTACCTTTTCCAAATACCTAGTTTGTACTCCTTGAGGATCTCCAATCACCCTCTTCCTTTTGGACATCTATTACGAAAGAACAACATTTGACTGGAAAAACATAGTATGACGACACATGGAATAGGTACAGAAAATGGATAGGTATGGCATATACTCATATATGATGCTTAAACTAAGCAGATGGTGTAACAAAGTAGAAGTAATGCAAGAGGTCAGATGCAAAATATGTGCGACCAATACAACCTTGCCAAGTTAGAGCATGCACCTTGCTGGGTGAATAAGATAGGCCATCCTCCACCATGCCAAGTTTGTTAGCCAGTGGATTGTTCCGCAATATTCCTCTCGTGCGCGCATTCTCATATTCATTTTGATAATGTTCAATACCTGACATGCATGAAAACATAAAAACAAGTGAGATTATCTTTGTAATGCTGAAGTGATTCTAATCCAATACTTCCTCCCTGTAAACCCCTTTGTGCTATCTCTGCAATTCTTCTAAGAGGTGCCATGCATGCTGTAATTTGGTGTGTGCATTAATATAATGTGGCCTACTACTCAAAATATGAGAGCTCCAGAAGTGATGATACTTCGCAGATGATAGCTTCAAGGCCCAGCCGCCTCTCCTCCTCCTCCCTCCCAACCCTAGCTGCCCTTCCTCCTCCCTAGCCGCCCCTCCTCCTCTTTCTTTCCTCGCCGCCGCCTGAGGCAGCCGCCGGGCAAGCCCGGGGCACCAAGGATGGTGGCGGCGGGGCCTCGGTTGCCCTGCCTCTGCATGGGGAATCCCGGATCTGGAGCGGCGGCTTCATTTGCAAGGCACGGCCGGCTAGCAGCCGTGCGGGCGGTGGATCTGGCGTCCCGGCCGCGCGGGCGGCGGGATCCGGTGGTCATTGGCGGCCGGCGGCGGTTTCTGCGGTGACCGGTGCACGCGATCTGGCGCCTCCCCTCCTCCCCTATTTGGCGTGCGGGCCAACCTCGTCGGGCCGCGCTTCCTTGGGTCGCCGGTTCTGTACAGGAGGCGCTTGGTGGCGGGGATCTAGTTCGGGAGAAATCCCTGGTCGGCCATGGCCGGCCGCGTCGACGGCGACGCCTGAGGGCGCCGTTCCCCTCCTTGGAGGCGTCGGTAGGGACTGATCCCCTCACTTCCCCTTCCCCAAGGTGTCCCGGGCGAAAACCCTAACTTTGTTGGGCGGCGACGGTGCTCACGGCGCCGTTCCCTTCTTGAAGGCGCCGCTTTGGGAACCTTGGGGCTAGGTGGCGCTTGTGGGTGGTGGGCGACGGCAGTGGTGCGGCCCTATCCTAGCATGGATCTGCGTCTGTTGCTTGGAGATGGACTCACGTAGGTGGAGGTCGTCGTTTGGCGTCATGGTGGCGTCGATGGCGGAGGCACCTACCAAGGTTGGCACCTCAATCTGCTCTGAAGATGGACTAGTGGAAGATGGTGGCGACGACACATGTGAGTGCGTCAGACCGGTTTGTGCCCCGGACCCGGTATGTGGCTCGGTCGGGGCCTCCGGCTTTAGATGTTAGGCTTAGGTGAGAGGTCTGGGTATTTGCCCCAGCTTGCACCCCTTCATCATATGGATTGGAGTAGCGGCAGATGTTGCCAAGATGGCGGATTCAGGCATATTGTTGTACTACTTTGTAAGGTCCTCGAGAATAATCAATAAAATGGCCGTATGCATCTCCCAGATGCAGAGGCCGGGGGTCATCCTCCTTTTCTCAAAAAAAGATGATAGCTTCAACATATAGTAAAGAAGAACAAGTCGACCTGACCTGACAGATTCAAAATATACTAAGGGAGAATAACTCGACCTGACCAGTCGACCGCAAGAGAAGAGGATCATCTTAAGGAAGAGCAGAAGAGCAAGCAGATTGAAGATATTACAAGTCTTTCTATACAATGTCGGTTGGCCACCCATGATGAACCAGAGCGCACAGAGAAATACTATTCCTTCCGGTCTCTCCATATGTGGCTCACATGCATTTCGAAACTAAAGTAGGAACATTTAGCTAACCAATTAAACATCTCTCAGTTTTACTAATATCAGCACAATATCAGATTTGAATTTGTATAAGCTTGTTTAGCTCGATGGGTGGAGCAGTGCTATTACGACACGAACCACGTAGGCCGATCGTGGTCATCATAAAATGGGAAAACCGTAAGCATGATGAGTATAGTGTTGACCGTGGCAGTGGGATGGCAGATCTGAAGCTGCAAACCGCGCAAAGGGTAGTTAGCAACCGATATTTGCTTTGAAATAACAACTAAGATTTGGTATGACAAGAAAGTATAGTCAACAAGTGACAAACAAATGCAATTCTACTGTCTCTCTATATGTCGCGACATGCATTTGGAAACTCAAGTGGGACCTTTAGCTAACCAATTAAATGTGTTTGTTAACTAATACCAATATCATATCACAATCATATTTGAACAACTAAGCTTTGGAATTTTGAGTGTTGTGTTGTTTAGCTTGAAGGGTGGAGTAATGCTAGTATGACAGAAAGCACCTACGCAGATCATAGTAGAGTAGATAAAAGGGGAAAACCCTAAGCATCAAGAGTAAAATCAGGAAAGTGGAACTAGCTGGACCAGTGGGTGGCGCACATGCTTTTCGAAATGAATATAGGAACATTAGGTGACCAATTAAACATTCTCTGTTTTAGTAATATGAGCATCATATCAGATTCGTATTTCAACACGTAAACTTGGAATTATGAGTGGCATGTTGTTTCGCTTGATGGGTTGAGGTCTTGAGGAGCAGTGCTAGCACGACACGAAGCAGTGAAGCACCTACGATGATGGTAGTGAATATAAAGGGGGGAAACCATAAGCTTTACGAGTATAGTGACCGTGACATGGCGGATCTGAAGGTGCAATCCGGACAAAGCTACTTCGCAACCAATGTTTGCATTCAACTAGCCACTACGATTTGGTACGGACAAGAAAAGTACAGTAAACAGTTTAAGATGTATTTTCTGGGTGAGATCAATAACTTAAGCACATATGGAAGAGTACCACCTCTCTTGCGACGCCGTGTAGGCCCCTGCTGATACGTTTAGGGTGCTGCAGGTGCGATGGCTGTCGGCGGCGGGGAAGAAGACTTTAGATTGCAGACGACCGGGTTGGGGGATAAATCCTGTTGCCGTGGACGAGGCGGTCGTAGGAGCGGCAACGACAAAGTGGACGACGGCGCCGATGAAGCGAGATGACGTGATGAAAGGATCCTGGTCCAGCGCCGTGGATGAGAGACGTCCATCTCTTGCAGTGGACGACGGGTAGGGGTAGCGGCTCCGGCAAGGTGGAGGATGTTGGGGATCGTTGCAGAAATTAATTTTTTTCTACGCATCACCAAGATCAATCTATGGAGCTTACTAGCAACGAGACGGGAGTGCATCTTCATACCTTTGAAGATCGCGATGCGGAAGTGTTGCAAGAACGCGGTCGGTGGAGTCGTACACGAAGCGATTCAGATCGCGACCGAATCCGATCTACGCACCGAACAACGGTGCCTCCGCATTCAACACACGTGCAGCCCGGTGACGTCTCCCGCGCCTTGATCCATCAAGGAGAGAGGGAGAGGTTGGGGAAGACTCCGTCCAGCAGTAGCACGACGGCGTGGTGGTGGTGGAGGAGCGTGGCACTCCAGCAGGGCTTCGCCAAGCACTGCGAGAGACGAGGTGGGAGAGGGGTAGGGCTGCGCCAAGAGAGAGGGAGACTCGTGTCTCTGGCAGCCCCAAAAACCCCACTATATATAGGGGGAGGGGAGGGGCTGCGCCCCCATCTAGGGTTCCCCCCTAGGGGTGGCGGCCAGAGGGGGAGAGAGGGGGGGCGCACCCTAGGTGGGCCTTAGGCCCATCTGAGCCTAGGGTTTCCCCCTTCCCCCCTTCCCTGCGCCTTGGGCCTCTTGTGGGAGGCGCACCAGCCCACCTAGGGGCTGGTCCCTTCCCACACTTGGCCCACGCAGGCCTCCGGGGCTGGTGGCCCCTCCCGGTGGACCCCCGAACCCTTCCGGTGGTCCCTGTACGTTACCGATAACGCCCAGAACACTTTCGGTGTCCAAAACGGGACTTCCCATATATAAATCTTTACCTCCGGACCATTCCGGAACTCCTCGTGATGTCCGGGATCTCATCCGGGACTCCGAAAAACATTTGGTAACCACGCAAATCTATTCCCTATAACCCTAGCGTCATCGAACCTTAATTGTGTAGACCCAACGGGTTTGAGAACTATACAGACATGACCGAGACATCTCTCCAACCAATAACCAACAGCGGGATCTGGATACCCATGTTGGCTCCCACATGTTCCACGATGATCTCATCGGATGAACCACGATGTCAAGGATTCAATCAATCCCGTATACGATTCCCTTTGTCTACCGGTATAGCACTTGCCCGAGATTCGATCGTCGGTATACCGATACCTTGTTCAATCTCGTTACGGCAAGTCTCTTTACTCATTCCATAACACATCATCCCGTGATCAACTCCTTGGTCACATTGAGCTCATTATGATGATGCCTTACCGAGTGGGCCCAGAGATACCTCTCCGTCATACGGAGTGACAAATCCAAGTCTCGATTCGTGCCAACCCAACAGATACTTTCGGGGATACCCGTAGTGTACCTTTATAGCCACCCAGTTACGTTGTGACGTTTGGCACACCCAAAGTACTCCTACGGTATCCGGGAGTTGCACAATCTCATGGTCTAGGGAAAAGATACTTGACATTAGAAAAGCTGTAGCAGACGAACTACACGATCTTGTGCTATGCTTAGGATTGGGTCTTGTCCATCAAATCATTCTCCTAATGATGTGATCCCGTTATCAATGACATCCAATGTCCATGGTCAGGAAACTGTAACCATATATTGATCAACGAGCTAGTCAACTAGAGGCTCACTAGGGACATGTTGTGGTCTATGTATTCACACATGTATTACGATTTCCGGATAACACAATTATGGCATGAACAATAGACAATTATCATGAACAAGGAAATATAATAATAACTATTTTATTATTGCCTCTAGGGCATATTTCCAACAGTCTCGCACTTGCACTAGAGTCAATAATCTAGTTACATTGTGATGAGTCGAACACCCATAGAGTTCTGGTGTTGATCATGTTTTGCTTGTGGAAGGGGTTTAGTCAACGGGTCTGCGACATTCAGGTCCGTATGCAGTTTACAAATCTCTATGTCTCCATCTTGAACATTTTCACGAATGGAGTTGAAGCGACGCTTGATATGCCTGGTCTTCTTGTGAAACCTGGGCTCCTTGGCAAGGGCAATAGCTCCAGTGTTGTCACAGAAGAGAGTCATCGGGCCCGACGCATTGGGAATAACTCCTAGGTCGGTAATGAACTCCTTCATCCAGATTGCTTCATGTGCTGCCTCCGAGGCTGCCATGTACTCCGCTTCACATGTAGATCCCGCCACGACGCTTTGCTTGCAACTGCACCAGCTGATTGCCCCACCATTCAAAATATACACGTATCCGGTTTGTGACTTGGAGTCATCCAGATCTGTGTCGAAGCTAGCATCGACGTAACCCTTTACGACGAGCTCTTTATCACCTCCATAAACGAGAAACATATCCTTAGTTCTTTTCAGGTACTTCAGGATATTCTTGACCGCTGACCAGTGTTCCATGCCGGGATTACTTTGGTACCTTCCTACCAAACTTATGGCAAGGTTTACATCAGGTCTGGTACATAGCATGGCATACATAATAGACCCTATGGCCGAGGCATAGGGGATGACACTCATCTTTTCTCTATCTTCTGCCGTGGTTGGGCATTGAGCCGTTGAAAGAACATGCGGTGCCCCCATGTTTGGTTTTGGTAATTGATGACAATCTCTATGGACTAATGGTTGCCTTGAGTTATATTTGAAGGATTTGTCCATAGGCATTTCTTGAAGTCCATGTGTTGGTTTCAAGGAGTTTATGTGGTGACCAAGGTGTTATTAAGGAATTATCCAAAGATTGGTCATGTGAGAGTTGAGCTTATTGCAAGCATGTCTTGAAGAAGAAGATTGTGTGATCATTCATGTTTACCTTCAAGACATCATCCAAATGAAGAGAGTTGGAAAGAGTCAAGGTTGATCAAGACTAAGTCAAGAGTGAATCAAGTTGATCAACACACAAAGCGCACAAGATGTACCGAGAGGGATCAAGCGATCCCATGGTGTGGTGAGCATTGTCAATTACGCTTTGTGTACTAACCCATGATCTTCGTGAGAGTTCTTTGTGGGGTTAGGTTGCGGTGTGCAAGTTCAAGTGAAGCATCATGAAGAGATCAAATGCTTGAAGCTTGCCGTCCATTGTGGTGACAATGGACTTGTGAAGATGTTGCGGTGTGCAAGTTCAAGTGAAGCATCATGAAGAGATCAAATGCTTGAAGCTTGCCGTCCATTGTGGTGACAATGGACTTGTGAAGATGTGCGGAAGAGTGGCTCACCCATAGTGGAGCATGGGGGAGCAATCAACTAGTCTTCATCGAGCCAACGCAACCAAGAAAGGTGGTCCAACTTGAGGGAGTCAAGATCGTCATCATCTAGCTCAAGTGGACCATGTGCAAGGCAAAGGTTTGCTCTTGATAGGTTTTCTATTTTACCGGTCTCATGATGGTAGGTGGGAGACCGGGTTATAGGATCGATTGCCGTACTATCAAGGGGGGCTCTCGATGAGTAGCTTGATCGTATCGTTCATAGAGAGCTCAAACCATTGCATCCTTGCATCATCTTTATTGGTTCTTGTTTGGTTCTTCTCTTTGTGAGTTTTGGAGCTTATGGTCATCTTGATGACAAGCTCGAGTTCATCGAAAACGGAGTTCACTCGCATCTTCTATGATGTTTTCGATGTTGGAGGTTATGCCGGTTCTTCTCGGTTGGAGGTTTCACTCCTCTATTTGTTGGCATACCTCCCCTGCCTCTTCTTACTATAACCAGTCGCTTTTTGATGCTACTCGTCTTCCTCTATCCAACAAGCTTGAGTTTGCTCAATTCGGAGCTCATATGCAGAAGTTATGGCAGTTTTTGTTTCCTAGCGGCAGTACCGCGGGCCGGAGCGGTAGTACCGCTTGGGTGCTACAAGCGGTAGTACCGCTCTAGAGCGGTACCGCTCCTGAGCGGTAGTACCGCTGGTAGCCCCCAGCCGTAGTACCGCTGCGGTCTCGTGCTAGTACCGCCTCGATTCGAGGGATCTTTTTTCGTGTCGGGTTTTACGGTACTAGCCACGGCAGTGGGGGCCGGTGTACCGCTCGTATGCGGTAGTACCGCCCTGCCACCGCGGTATTACCGCTCTGGGCCCAGCGGCAGTACCGCGAGGGGGAGCGGTAGTACCACTTATAGGGGCAAGCAGTAGTACCGCTGGCCAAGCGGTAGTACCGCTCTCTGCGGGGCTGAAGTGGGGGTAACGGTTGGATTGTTCCCCCCACTATATAAGGGGGTCTTCTTCCCCATTCTACTTCATCTCTTGAGCTCGTGTTCTTCCCCCATTGTTGACCTTCTTCGAGCTTGCTAACTCTCAATCCCTCCATGGATTCTTGCTAGTTTTTGAGGGAAAAGAGAGAGGAGATCTAGATCCACATTTCCACCAATCACTTTCTCCTCTATGTGAGGGGAACCCATTGGATCTAGATCTTGGAGTTCTTGGTGTTCTCCTTCTTGTTCTTCCTCTCATTTTCCTCCCTAGCATTAGTTGCTTCGGTGGGATTTGAGAGAGAAGGACTTGGGCACTCCGTGTGCCCTTGCCATTGCATTTGGTGCATCGGTTTGAGTTCTCCACGGTGATACGTGGAAGTTACAAGTTGAGAAGCTTATTACTCTTGGGTGCTTGGTGCCCTTGAGCTTGTTCCTCTTGGGTGCTTGGGCGCCCTAGACGGTTGGTGGTGTTCGGAGCTCAATCATTGTGGTGTAAAGCTCCGGGCAAGCGTCGGGGTCTCCAATTAGGTTGTGGAGATCGCCCCGAGCAATTTGACGGGTTCCGGTGACCGCCCCCAAGGGTTGCCAAAGTGTACGGGTTCGGTGACCGCCCCCAAGGGTTGCCATTTGTACGGGTTCGGTGACCGCCCTCAAGGGTCCCTTAGTGGAATCACGGCATCTTGCATTGTGCGAGGGCGTGAGGAGATTACGGTGGCCCTAGTGGCTTCTTGGGGAGCATTGTGCCTCCACACCGCTCCAAACGGAGATTAGCATCCGCAAGGGTGTGAACTTCGGGATACATCGTCGTCTCCGCGTGCCTCGGTTATCTCTTACCCGAACCCTTTACTTATGCACTTTACTTTGTGATAGCCATATTGTTTCTTGTCATATATCTTGCTATCACTTAGTTGTTTATCTTGCTTAGCATAAGTTGTTGGTGCACATAGGTGAGCCTAGTTGTTGTAGGTTTTGTGCTTGTCATATTAACCGCTAGGTTTATTCCGCATTTGTTCAAGCCTAAACCGTAATTATTTTGAAGCGCCTATTCACCCCCCTCTAGGCGACATCCACGATCTTTCAGCCGTGCTCAATCTCACACCTTGCAATACAGGCAAGAACCCCTTCTTGGACTGATCCATATTGAACTTCTTCAATATCTTGTCAAGGTACGTGCTTTGTGAAATACCAATGAGGCGTCTCGATCTATCTCTATAGATCTTGATGCCTAATATATAAGCAGCTTCTCCAAGGTCCTTCATTGAAAAACATTTATTCAAGTAGGCCTTTATGATTTCCAAGAATTCTATATCATTTCCCATCAATAGTATGTCATCCACATATAATATGAGAAATGCTACAGAGCTCCCACTCACTTTCTTGTAAACACAGGCTTCTCCAAAAATCTGCGTAAACCCAAACGCTTTGATCATCTCATCAAAACTAATGTTCCAACTCCGAGATGCTTGCACCAGCCCATAGATCGAGCGTTGGAGCTTGCATACCTTGTCAGCATTCTTAGGATCAACAAAACCTTCCGGCTGCATCATATACAATTCTTCCTTAAGGAAACCATTAAGGAATGCCGTTTTGACGTCCATTTGCCATATCTCATAATCATAGAATGCGGCAATTGCTAACATGATTCGGACGGACTTCAGCTTCGCTACGGGTGAGAAGGTCTCATCGTAGTCAACCCCTTGAACTTGTAAATAACCCTTAGCGACAAGCCGAGCTTTATAGATGGTCACATTGCCATCCACGTCCGTCTTCTTCTTAAAGATCCATTTATTTTCTATGGCTCGCCGATCACCGGGCAAGTCTATCAAAGTCCATACTTTGTTTTCATACATGGATCCTATCTCGGATTTCATGGCTTCAAGCCATTTGTTGGAATCTGGGCCCGCCATCGCTTCTTCATAGTTCGAAGGTTCACCGTTGTCTAACAACATTATTTCTAGCACAGGGTTGCCATACCATTCTGGCGTGGAACGTGTCCTTGTGGACCTACGAAGTTCAGTAGTAACTTGATCCGAAGTTCCTTGATCATCATCACTAACTTCCTCTCTAGTCGGTGCAGGCACCACAGAAACATTTTCTTGAGCTGCGCTACTTTCCGGTTCAAGAGGCAGTACTTCATCAATTTCTACTTTCCTCCCACTTACTTATTTCGAGAGAAACTCTTTCTCTAGAAAGGATCCATTCTTGGCAACAAAGATCTTGCCTTAGGATCTGAGGTAGAAGGTATACCCAATAGTTTCCTTAGGGTATCCTATGAAGATGCATTTTTCCGACTTGGGTTCGAGCTTTTCAGGTTGAAGTTTCTTGACATAAGCATCGCATCCCCAAACTTTTAGAAACGACAGCTTAGGTTTCTTCCCAAACCATAATTCATACGGTGTCGTCTCAACGGATTTCGACGGAGCCCTATTTAAAGTGAATGCGGCAGTCTCTAAAGCATATCCCCAAAATGATAGCGGTAGGTCGGTAAGAGACATCGTAGATCGCACCATGTCCAACAGAGTGCGATTACGACGTTCGGACACACCATTACGCTGAGGTGTTCCAGGCGGCGTGAGTTGTGAAACAATTCCGTATTTCCTTAAGTGCGTGCCAAATTCGTGAATCAAATATTCTCCCCCACGATCTGATCGTAAGAACTTTATTTTCCTGTCACGTTGATTCTCAACCTTACTCTAAAATTCCTTGAATTTTTCAAAGGTCTCAGACTTGTGTTTCATTAAGTAGACATACCCATATCTACTTAAGTCATCAGTGAGGGTGAGAACATAACGATAACCACCACGAGCCTCAACGCTCATTGGACCGCACACATCAGTATGTATGATTTCCAATAAGTTGGTTGCTCGCTCCATTGTTCCGGAGAACGGAGTCTTGGTCATTTTGCCCATGAGGCATGGTTCACACTTGTCAAATGATTCATAATCAAGAGACTACAAAAGTCCATCTGCATGGAGTTTCTTCATGCGTTTGACACCAATGTGACCAAGGCGGCAGTGCCACAAGTATGTGGGACTATCATTATCAACCTTACATGTTTTGGCATTCACACTATGAATATGTGTAACATCACGTTCGAGGTTAAATAAGAATAAACCATTGACCAGCGGGGCATGGCCATAAAACATATTGATACGTCCATTTTGCATCATGCTTTTATATCGATATTTATTGCATTATGGGCTGTTATTACACATTATGTCACAATACTTATGCCTATTCTCTCTTATTTTACAAGGTTTACATAAGGAGGGAGAATGCCGGCGGCTGGAATTCTGGGCTGGAAAAGGAGCAAATATTAGAGACCTATTCTGCACAACTCCAAAAGTCCTGAAACTCCATGAAAGTTATTTTTGGAAATAATAAAAAATACTGGAAGAAGAATCCATGTCAGGGGGCCTCCACCTGGCCACGAGGGTGGGGGTGCGCCCTACCCCCCTGGGCGCGCCCCCTGCCTCGTGGGCCCCCTGTTAGCCCTCCGGTGCCCATCTTCTGCTATATGAAGTGTTTCGTCTGAAGAAAAATCATAAGCAAGCTTTCAGGACGAGACTCCGCCGCCACGAGGCGGAACCTTGGCGGAACCAATCAAAGGCTCCGGCAGAGCTGTTCTGCCGGGGACACTTCCCTCCGGGAGGGGGAAATCATCGCCATCCTCATCACCAACGCTCCTCTCATCGGGAGAGGGCAATCTCCATCAACATCTTCACCAGCACCATCTCCTCTCAAACCCTAGTTCATCTCTTGTATCCAATTCTTGTCTCCAAGTCTGGGATTGGTACCTGTAGGTTGCTAGTAGTGTTGATTACTCCTTGTAGTTGATGCTAGTTGGTTTATTTGGTGGAAGATCATATGTTCAGATCCTTTATGCATATTAATACTCCTCTGATTATGAACATGAATATGCTTTGTGAGTAGTTACGTTTGTTCCTGAGGACATGGGAGAAGTCTTGCTATTAGTAGTCATGTGAATTTGGTATTCGTTTGATATTATGATGAGATGTATGTTGTCTCTCCTCTAGTGGTGTTATCTGAACGTCGACTACATGACACTTCACCATTATTTGGGCCTAGAGGAAGGCATTGGTAAGTAATAAGTAGATGATGGGTTGCTAGAGTGACAGAAGCTTAAACCCTAGTTTATGCATTGCTTCGTAAGGGACTGATTTGGATCCACTTGTTTCATGCTATGGTTAGGTTTACCTTAATACTTCTTTTGTAGTTGCGGATGCTTGCAATAGGGGTTAATCATAAGTGGGATGCTTGTCCAAGTAAGGGCAGCACCCAAGCACCGGTCCACCCACATATCAAATTATCAAAGTACCGAACGCGAATCATATGAACGTGATGAAAACTAGCTTGACGATAATTCCCATGTGTCCTCGGGAGCACTTTTCTCTATATAAGAGTTTGTCCAGGCTTTTCCTTTGCTACAAAAAGGATTGGGCCACCTTGCTGCACTTTATTTACTTTTGTTACTTGTTGCTCGTTACAAATTATCTTATCACAAAACTATCTGTTACCTATAATTTCAGTGCTTGCAGAGAATACCTTGCTGAAAACCGCTTATCATTTCCTTCTGCTCCTCGTTGGGTTCGACACTCTTACTTATCGAAAGGACTACGATAGATCCCCTATACTTGTGGGTCATCAAGACTCTTTTCTGGCGCCGTTCCCGGGGAGTGAAGCTCCTTTGGTAGGTGGAATTTGGTAAGGAAAAATTTACATAGTGTGTTGAAATTTACTGTCACTTGTTACTATGGAAAGTAATCCTCTGAGGGGCTTGTTTGGGGTATCTTCACCCCGGCCAGTAGAGCAAAGAGTTGCTCCTCAACCTACTGAACCTACTGAAAATGAAAATTTCTACATTGAATTCCTTCGGGTATGTTAGAAAAACTGCTAGCTAAATCCTTTTGCAGGAGACGGAACAAAGCATCCTGATGAGCACCTAATATATGTGGATGAAGTTTGTGGATTATTTAAGCTTCCAGGTGTGCCCGATGATGTTATTAAGAAGAAGGTCTTCCCTTTATCTTTGAAGGGAGATGCATTGACATGGTATAGGCTATGTGATGATATGGGATCATGGAGCTACAAACGATTGAAATTGAAATTTCACCAGAAGTTTTATCCTATGCATCTTGTTCATCGTGATCGCAATTATATATATAATATTTGGCCTCGCGAAGGAGAAAGCATCACTCAAGCTTGGGGGAGGCTTAAATCAATGTTATATTCATGCCCCAATCATGAGCTCTCAAGAGAAATGATTATTCAAAATCTTTATGCTCGGCTTTCTGATAACAATCGCACCATGCTCGATACTTCTTGGGCTGGCTCTTTTATGATGAAGACTATTGAATTCAAATGGGATTTATTGGAAAGAATTAAACGCAACTCTGAAGATTGGGATCTCGATGAAGGTAAGGAGTCAGGTATGACACCTAAGTTTGATTGTGTTAAATCTTTTATGGATACCGATGTTTTCCGTAAATTTAGCACTAAATATGGACTTGACTCTGAGATAGTAGCGTCTTTCTGTGAATCTTTTGCTGCTCATGTTGATCTCCCTAAGGAGAAGTGGTTTAAATATCATCCTCCCATAGAAGTAAAAGTAGCTGCACCTATTAAAGTTGAAGAAAAGACTATCACTTATAATGATCCTGTTGTTCCTACTGCTTATGTTGAGAAACCACCTTTCCCTGTTAGGATAAAGGATCATGCTAAAGCTTCAACCGTGGTTCGTAAAAGCAATATTAGAACTTATACACCTCCTGAGCAAGTTAAAGTTGAACCTAATATTGCTATTGTTAAAGATCTCTTGTCTGATAATATTGATGGGCATGTTATTCATTTCCGTGATGAAACTGCTAGAATTGCCAGACCTTGTGCTAAAGATAAACATATACATGTGGTAGGCATGCCTGTTATTTCTGTTAAAATAGGAGATCATTGCTATCATGGCTTATGTGATATGGGTGCTAGTGCTAGTGCAATACCTATTGGCTTATACAAAGAAATTATGCATGATATTGCACCTACTGAGTTAGAAGATATTGATGTCACAATTAAACTTGCCAATAGAGATACTATTTCACCAATGAAGAAGAGAGATTATTGAAAACTCTGAAGAAGCACCGCGTCGCTATTGGATATACTCTTGGTGATCTTAAGGGCATTAGTCCCACTCTATGTCAACACAAAATAAATTTGGAGAAAGATGCCAAACCAGTTCATGATCACCAACGACGGCTGAATCCTAAGATGAAAGAAGTGGTAAGAAAGGAAATACTAAAGCTCCTTGACGCAGGTATAATTTATCCCGTTGCTGATAGTTAGTGGGTAAGTCCTGTCCATTGTGTCCCTAAGAAGGGAGGCATTACTGTCTTTCCTAATGATAAAGATGAATTGATTCCACAAAGAATTATTACAGGTTATAGGATGGTAATTGATTTCTGCAAATTAAATAAGGCTACTAAAAAGGATCATTACCCCTTACCTTTTATCGATCAAATGCTAGAAAGATTATCCAAACATACACATTTTTTGCTTTCTAGATGGTTATTCTGGTTTCTCTCAAATACCTATGTTAGCTGATGATCAATCAAAGACCACTTTTACTTGCCCTTTTGGTACTTTTGCTTATAGACGTATGCCTTTTGGTTTATGTAATGCACCTGCTACCTTTCAAAGATGCATGGTGGCTATATTCTCTGACTTTTGTGAAAAGATTTTTGAAGTTTTCATGGACGATTTCTCCGTTTATGGATCCTCTTTTGATGATTGCTTAAGCAACTTTGATCGAGTTTTGCAGAGATGTGAAGAAACTAACGTTGTCTTGAATTGGGAAAAGTGCCACTTTATGGTTAATGAAGGTATTGTCTTGGGGCATAAAGTTTCTGAAAGAGGTATTGAGGTTGATAAAGTCAAGGTTGATGCTATTGAAAAGATGCCATGTCCCAAGGACATCAAAGGTATAAGAAGTTTCCTTGGTCACGCCGGTTTTTATAGGAGGTTCATTAAGGACTTCTCAAAAATTTCTCGGCCTCTGACTAATTTATTACAAAAAGATATACCATTTGTCTTTGATGATGATTGTGTAGAAGCATTTGAAATACTTAAGAAAGCATTGATCTCTGCACCTATTGTTCAGCCACCTGATTGGAATTTACCTTTTGAAATTATGTGTGATGCCAGTGATTATGCTGTAGGTGCTGTTCTAGGGCAAAGAGTTGATAAGAAATTAAATGTTATTCAATATGCTAGTAAAACACTAGACAATGCCCAGAGAAATTATGCTACTACTGAAAAAGAATTCTTAGCAGTTGTATTTGCTTGTGATAAGTTCAGACCTTATATTGTTGATTCTAAAGTAACTATTCACACGGATCATGCTGCTATTAAATATCTTATGAAAAGAAAGATGCTAAACCTAGACTTATTAGATGGGTTCTCTTGCTGCAAGAATTTGATTTTCATATTATTGATAGAAAGGGAGCTGAGAACCCGCTGCAGACAACTTGTCTAGGTTAGAAAATGTTCTTGATGACCCACTACCTATTGATGATAGCTTTCCTGATGAACAATTAAATGTCATAAACGCTTCTCGAACTACTCCATGGTATGCTGATTATGCTAATTATATTGTTGCTAAATTTATACCACCTAGTTTCACATACCAGCAAAAGAAAAAGTTTTTCTATGATTTGAGACATTACTTTTGGGATGACCCACATCTTTATAAAGAAGTAGTAGATGGTGTTATTAGACATTGTGTACGTGAGCATGAACAGGAACAGATCCTACGCAAGTGTCACTCCAAAGCTTATGGAGGACACTACGCTGGAGATAGGACTGCACATAAGGTATTGCAATCCGGTTTTTATTGGCCTACTCTCTTCAAGGATGCCCGTAAGTTTGTCTTATCTTGTGATGAATGTCAAAGAATTGGTAATATTAGTAGACGTCAGGAAATGCCTATGAACTATTCACTTGTTATTGAACCATTTGATGTTTGGGGCTTTGATTATATGGGACCTTTTCCTGCCTCTAATGGATACACACATATTTTAGTTGCTGTTGATTACGTTACTAAGTGGGTAGAAGCTATTCCAACTAGTAGTGCTGATCATAACACTTCTATTAAGATGCTTAAAGAAGTTATTTTTCCGAGGTTTGGAGTCCCTAGATATTTAATGACTAATGGTGGTTCACATTTTATTCATGGTGCTTTTCGTAAAATGCTTGCTAAGTATGATGTTAATCATAGAATTGCGTCTCCTTATCACCCATAGTCTAGTGGTCAAGTAGAATTGAGTAATAGAGAGCTCAAATTAATTTTGTAAAAGACTGTTAATAGATCTAGAAAGAATTGGTCCAAGAAACTTGATGATGCATTATGGGCCTATAGAACTGCATACAAAAATCCTATGGGTATGTCTCCGTATAAAATGGTTTATGGAAAAACATGTCACTTACCTCTCGAACTAGAACATAAGGCTTATTGGGCTATTAAAGAGCTCAATTATGATTTCAAACTTGCTGGTGAGAAGAGGTTATTTGACATTAGCTCGCTTGATGAATGGAGAACCCAAGCTTATGAGAATGCCAAGTTGTTTAAAAAAAGTTAAAAGATGGCATGACAAAAGAATACAAAAGCATGAGTTTAATGTAGGTGATTATGTATTGTTATACAACTCTCGTTTAAGATTTTTTGCAGGAAAACTTCTTTCTAAATGGGAAGGTCCTTACGTTATCAAGGAGGTCTATCGTTCCAGTGCCATAAAAATCAACAACTTCGAGGGCACAAATCTGAAGGTGGTGAACGGTCAAAGAATCAAACATTACATCTCAGGTAATCCTATAAATGTTGAAACCAATGTTATTGAAACCGTAACCCCGGAGGAATAGATAAGGGACACTTTCCGGAACGTTTCAGACTCCGAAAAGGAACAAGTATGTGGTACGGTAAGTAACTGACTCCAAAACAGTTCTAAAGGCAATTTTTCTCCGTTTTGGAATATTTAGAAAAATAGAAAAATAAGAAGCAGTCCGGGAAGGACACGAGGGCTCCATGAGGGTGGAGGGCGCGCCCTACCCCCTGGGTGCGCCCCCTGCCTCGTGGGCACCTCGTGCGCTCTCCGGACTCCGTTTTCTTGCACGATACGTATTTTGGTCGGTAAAAATTCATTATATAATCTCCCGAAGGTTTTGACTCCTGTATGATGTAATTGTCCTCTGTTTTTGTTTCGAGCAGTTTTTCTGGCAGATCTAGATCATCATGACGTCTCCAAGCGCCCCCAAGGACAAGTTCTTCGAGAAGGTCATCAACCCTTACCTCGCGGAGGTGCTGCGACACCCTCAAACCATTGAGATGCGTGATGGGTTTCTGCACATCCGCGATGTTGAGGGACCAAAGGGGACCGAAAGCGTGGAGACGAGGCTCGAATCAATGGAGCAACAAGTTTTCAAGTGCCAGGGGATGGTGGAACATGGACTCAACTCCAACCACATGATGATCGCGGAGTTCACCAACAACCACAAGCTGGATGCCAAGAACATTGGGGAGACCATCTTCAAGCTTCACGAGAAGATCGAGCACCTTCAAGCCCAAATCTATGACTTGCAAAAGCAAAACTATGAGTATGAATATAGATTCAAAAGGATGAGTTTGGCTGCAGATTTGAGGATCCCGGAGACTCGATCATCCTTCTATGATGGTGAGCCTATGCCTTGGTAGATGAACGACAAGCCCACATCATCAACAACTCCGCCACCTTCCTCACCAACAAAGGAGACATAATCACATGGATATGGGCACTCCCCTTGGCAACTGCCAAGCTTGGGGGAGGTGCCCCGGTATCGTATCACCATCACCATCCTATCTTTACCGTTTTTCTTAGTTCGATCCTTTTAGTAGTATCTTGATCTAGTAGAATAAAGTTTTAGTATGATTTAGTTTTGAGTTTTGCCTTATGATCCCTCTATGTAATCGAGTCCGTGAGCTATATAATAAAGACTAGTGCTGAGTCAAGGGCTTGATTATTTTGCTATGATCTTGAGGGAATAAAAGAAAAGAAAAAGAATAAAAAGAAATAAAAAGATCATATTAATCTTATTGAGAGTAGTGACTTCACATAGAAAGAGTATGATGATTAAAAGTTGTTGGGAGTTGGCAAACATAGCTTTGGTCATCGTTCAATTAATAGGAAGTAATAAATAAAGAGAGGTTTCACATATAAATATACTATCTTGGACATCTTTTATGATTGGGAGCACTCATTAAAATATGACATGCTAAAGAGCTGATGTTGGACAAGGAAGACAACGTAATGGGTTATGTTTTCTTATATCTGAGATAAAGTATATTGTCATGGATCATCCAACATGTTGAGCTTGCCTTTCCCCCTCATGCTAGCCAAATTCTTTGCACCAAGTAGAGATACTACTTCTGCTTCCAAATACCCTTAAACCAGTTTTGCCATGAGAGTCCACCATATCTACCTATGGATTGAGTAAGATCCTTCAAGTAAGTTGTCATCGGTGCAAGCAATAAAAATTCCTCTCTAAATATGTATGATTGATTGGTGTGGAGGAAATAAGCTTTATACGATCTTGTGATGTGGAAGAAATAAAAGCGACGGACTACATAATAAAGGTCTATGTCACAAGTGGCAATATAAAGTGACGTTCTTTCGCATTAAGATTTTGTGCATCCAACCCTGAAAGCGCAGGGCAACCTCTGCTTCCCTCTGCGAAGGGCCTATCTTTTATTATTACCTTCTACCTTATGCAAGAGTCATGGTGATCTTCACCTCTCCTTTTTACATTTTATCCTTTGGCAAGCACAGGATGTTGGAAAGATCCTGATATATATATATCTAATTGGATGAGGGTTAGCATGAATTATTATTGTTGACGTTACCCTTGAGGTAAAAGGTTGGGAGGCGAAACTATAAGCCCGTATCTTTCTCTGTGTCCGATTAAAACTCTGTAACCACAAGTATTGCGTGAGTGTTAGCAATTATGAAAGACTAAATGATAGTTGAGTATGTGGACTTGCTAGAAAGCTCTGACATAGACTCTTTCTGATGTTATGATAAATTGCAATTGCTTCAAAGACCGAGATTATAGTTTGTTAGTTCTCAATAAAGTTTCTGATTCATACTTTGCATTGTGAATAGATTATTACTTGAGCATAAGAAATCATATGACATTATCCGTATATGTTGCTGTTATAAGATTATCATGATGCCCTCATGTCCGTATTTTATTTTATCGACACCTCTACCTCTAAACATGTGGACATATTTATCGTTATCGGCTTCCGCTTGAGGACAAGCGAGTTCTAAGCTTGGGGGAGTTGATACGTCCATTTTGCATCATGCTTTTATATCGATATTTATTGCATTATGGGCTGTTATTACACATTATGTCACAATACTTATGCCTATTCTCTCTTATTTTACAAGGTTTACATACGGAGGGAGAATGCCGGCGGCTGGAATTCTGGGCTGGAAAAGGAGCAAATATTAGAGACCTATTCCGCACAACTCCAAAAGTCCTGAAACTCCATGAAAGTTATTTTTGGAAATAATAAAAAATACTAGAAGAAGAATCCACGTCAGGGGGCCTCCACCTGGCCACGAGGGTGGGGGGGGGGCGCCCTACCCCCCTGGGCGCCCCTTGCCTCGTGGGCCCCCTGTTGGCCCTCCGGTGCCCATGTTCTGCTATATGAAGTCTTTCGTCCGAAGAAAAATCATAAGCAAGCTTTCGGGACGAGACTCCGCCGCCACGAGGCGGAACCTTGGCGGAACCAATCTAGGGCTCCGGCAGAGCTGTTCTGCCGGGGACACTTCCCTCCGGGAGGGGAAATCATTGCCATCATCATCACCAACGCTCCTCTCATCGGGAGAGGGCAATCTCCATCAACATCTTCACCAGCACCATCTCCTCTCAAACCCTAGTTCATCTCTTGTATCCAATTCTTGTCTCCATGTCTGGGATTGGTACCTGTAGGTTGCGAGTAGTGTTGATTACTCCTTGTAGTTGATGCTAGTTGGTTTATTTGGTGGAAGATCATATGTTCAGATCCTTTATGCATATTAATACTCCTCTGATTATGAACATGAATATGCTTTGTGAGTAGTTACGTTTGTTCTTGAGGACATGGGAGAAGTCTTGCTATTAGTAGTCATGTGAATTTGGTATTCGTTTGATATTTTGATGAGATGTATGTTGTCTCTCCTCTAGTGGTGTTATGTGAACGTCAACTACATGACACTTCACCATTATTTGGGCCTAGAGGAAGGCATTGGGAAGTAATAAGTAGATGATGGGTTGCTAGAGTGACAGAAGCTTAAACCCTAGTTTATGCGTTGCTTCGTAAGGGACTGATTTGGATCCACTTGTTTCATGCTATGGTTAGGTTTACCTTAATACTTCTTTTGTAGTTGCGGATGCTTGCAATAGGGGTTAATCATAAGTGGGATGCTTGTCCAAGTAAGGGCAGCACCCAAGCACCGGTCCACCCACATATCAAATTATCAAAGTACCGAACGCGAATCATATGAACGTGATGAAAACTAGCTTGACGATAATTCCCATGTGTCCTCGGGAGCGCTTTTCTCTATATAAGAGTTTTTCCAGGCTTGTCCTTTGCTACAAAAAGGATTGGGCCACCTTGCTGCACTTTATTTACTTTTGTTACTTGTTGCTCATTACAAATTATCTTATCACAAAACTACCTGTTACCTATAATTTCAGTGCTTGCAGAGAATACCTTGCTGAAAACCGCTTATCATTTCCTTCTGCTCCTCATTGGGTTCGACACTCTTACTTATCGAAAGGACTACGATAGATCCCCTATACTTGTGGGTCATCACATATCTTTCATATAAATAGAACAACCATTATTCTCAGATTTAAATGAGTAGCCATCTCGCATTAAGCGAGATCCAGATACAATGTTCATGCTCAAAGCTGGCACTAAATAACAATTATTGAGGTTTAAAACTAATCCCGTAGGTGAATGTAGAGGTAGCGTGCCGACGGCGATCACATCAACCTTGGAACTATTCCCGACGCGCATCGTCACCTCGTCCTTCGCCAGTCTCCGATTATTCTGCAGCTCCTGTTTTGAGTTACAAATATGAGCAACCGCACCGGTATCAAATACCCAGGAGCTACTACGAGCACTGGTTAGGTACACATCAATAACATGTATATCACATATACCTTTGGTATTGCCGGCCTTCTTATCCGCTAAGTACTTGGGGCAGTTCCGCTTCCAGTGACCTTTTCCCTTGCAATAAAAGCACTCAGTCTCAGGCTTGGGTCCATTCTTTGGCTTCTTCCCGGCAGCTTGCTTACCGGGCGCGGCAACTCCCTTGCCGTCCTTCTTGAAGTTCTTTTTACCCTTGCCTTTCTTGAACTTAGTGGTTTTATTCACCATCAACACTTGATGTTCCTTTTTGATCTCCACCTCCGCTGATTTGAACATTGAATATACCTCAGGAATGGTCTTTTCCATCCCCTGCATATTGAATTTCATCACAAAGCTCTTGTAGCTAGGTGGAAGTGACTGAAGGATTCTGTCAACGACCGCGTCATCCGGGGGATTGACTCCTAGCTGAGACAAGCGGTTGTGCAACCCAGACATCTTGAGTATGTGCTCGCTGACAGAACTGTTCTCCTCCATCTTACAACTATAGAACTTGTCGGAGACTTCATATCTCTTGACTCAGGCATGAGCTTGGAAAACCATTTTCAGCTCTTGGAACATCTCATATGCTCCGTGTTGCTCAAAACGCTTTTGGAGCCCCAGTTCTAAGCTGTAAAGCATGCCACACTGAACCAGGGAGTAATCATCACTACGCGACTGCCAGGCGTTCATAATGTCTTGAGTTGCTAGGAAAACTGGTGCGTCACCTAGGGGTGCTTCAATGACATATGCTTTCTTGGCAGCTATGAGGATAATCCTCAGGTTACGGACCCAGTCCGTGTAGTTGCTACCATCGTGTTTTAGCTTGGTTTTCTCTAGGAACGCGTTGAAGTTGAGGGCAACATTAGCGTGGGCCATTCGATCTACAAGACATATTGCAAAGCTTTTAGACTATGTTCATGATAATTAAGTTCATCTAATCAAATTATTTAATGAACTCCCACTCAGATTGACATCCCTCTAGTCATCTAAGTGATATATGATCCGAGTCAACTAGGCCGTGTCCAATCATCACGTGAGACGGACTAGTCATGATCGGTGACCATCTTCATGTTGATCGTATCTTCTACACGACTCATGTTCGACCTTTCGGTCTTCCGTGTTCCGAGGCCATGTCTATACATGCTAGGCTCGTCAAGTCAACCTAAGTGTATTGCGTGTGTAAATCTTGCTTACACCCGTTGTATTCGAACGTTAGAATCTATCACACCCGATCATCATGTGGTGCTTCGAAACAACGAACCTTCGCAACGGTACACAGTTAGGGGGAACACTTTCTTGAAATTATTGTGAGGGATCATCTTATTTAAGCTACCGTCGTTCTAAGCAAATAAGATGTAAAACATGATAAACATCACATGCAATCAAATAGTGACATGATATGGCCAATATCATTTTGCTCCTTTTGATGTCCATCTTCGGGGCGCCATGATCATCATCATCACCGGCATGACACCATGATCTCCATCATCGTGTCTTCATGAAGCTGTCTCGCCAACTATTACTTCTACTACTATGGCTAACGGATAAAGTAAAGTAATTACATGACGTTTATGTTGACACGCAGGTCATAAATAAATTAAGACAACTCCTATGGCTCCTGCCGGTTGTCATACTCATCGACATGCAAGTCGTGATTCCTATTACAAGAACATGATCAATCTCATACATCACATATATCATTCATCATATCCTTTTGGCCATATCACTTCACACGCCATATGCTGCAAAAACAAGTTAGACGTCCTCTAATTGTTGTTGCAAATTTTTACGTGGCTGCTATAGGTTTCTTAGCAAGAACGTTTCTTACCTACGCCAAAACCACAATGTGATATGCCAATTTCTATTTACCCTTCATAAGGACCCTTTTCATCGAATTCGATCCGACTAAAGTGGGAGAGACAGACACCCGCTAGCCACCTTATGCAACTAGTGCATGTCAGTCGGTGGAAACTGTCTCACGTAAGCGTACGTGTAAGGTCGGTCCGGGCCGCTTCATCCCACGATGCCACCGAATCAACATAAGACTAGTAACGGCAAGTAAATTGACAAAATCGACACCCACAACAACTTGTGTTCTACTCGGGCATAAAAACTACGCATAGACCTAGCTCATGATGCCACTGTTGGGGATCGTTGCAGAAATTATTATTTTTTCTACGCATCACCAAGATCAATCTATGGAGCTTACTAGCAACGAGAGAGGAGTGCATCTTCATACCTTTGAAGATCGTGAAGCAGAAGCGTTGCAAGAACGCGGTCGGTGGAGTCGTACACGAAGCGATTCAGATCGCGGCCGAATCCGATCTAAGCACCGAACAACGGTGCCTCCGCGTTCAACACACGTGCAGCCCGGTGACGTCTCCCGCGCCTTGATCCAGCAAGGAGAGATGGATAGGTTGGGGAAGACTCCGTCCAGTAGCAGCACGATGGCATGGTGGTGGTGGAGGAGCGTGGCACTCCAGCAGGGCTTCGCCAAGCACTGCGAGAGACGAGGTGGGAAAGGGGTAGGGCTGCGCCAAGAGAGAGGGAGACTCGTGTCTTTGGCAGCCCCAAAACCCCCGCTATATATAGGGGGAGGGGAGGGGCTGCGCCCCCATCTAGGGTTCCCCCCTAGGGGTGGCGGCAAGCCCTGGATGCATCTGGGGGGGCGGCCAGAGGGGGAGAGAGGGGGGCGCACCCTAGGTGGGCCTTAGGCCCATCTGAGCCTAGGGTTTCCCCCTTCCCCCTTCCCTGCGCCTTGGGCCTCTTGTGGGAGGCGCACCAGCCCACCTAGGGGCTGGTCCCTTCCCACACTTGGCCCACGCAGGCCTCCAGGGCTGGTGGCCCCTCCCGGTGGACCTCCGAACCCTTCCGGTGGTCCCGGTACGTTACCGATAACGCCCAGAACACTTTTGGTGTCCAAAATGGGACTTCCCATATATAAATCTTTACCTCCGGACCATTCCGGAACTCCTCGTGACGTCCGGGATCTCATCCAGGACTCCGAAAAACATTCGGTAACCACGTACATCTATTCCCTATAACCCTAGTGTCATCGAACCTTAAGTGTGTAGACCCTACGAGTTCGGGAACTATGCAGACATGACCGAGACATCTCTCCGGCCAATAACCAACAGCGGCATCTGGATACCCATGTTGGCTCCCACATGTTCCACGATGATCTCATCGGATGAACCACGATGCCAAGGATTCAATCAATCCCGTATACGATTCCCTTTGTCTACCGGTATAGCACTTGCCCGAGATTCGATCGTCGGTATACCGATACCTTGTTCAATCTCGTTACGGCTAGTCTCTTTACTCGTTCCGTAACACATCATCCCGTGATCAATTCCTTGGTCACACTGAGCTCATTACGATGATGTCTTACCGAGTGGGCCCAGAGATACCTCTCCGTCATACGGAGTAACAAATCCCAGTCTCGATTCGTGCCAACCCAACAGATACTTTCGGGGATACCCGTAGTGTACCTTTATAGCCACCCAGTTACGTTGTGACGTTTGGCACACCCAAAGTACTCCTACGGTATCCGGGAGTTGCACAATGTCATGGTCTAGGGAAAAGATACTTGACATTAGAAAAGCTTTAGCAGACGAACTACACGATCTTGTGCTATGCTTAGGATTGGGTCTTGTCCATCACATCATTCTCCTAATGATGTGATCCCGTTATCAATGACATCCAATGTCCATGGTCAGGAAACCGTGACCATCTATTAATCAACGAGCTAGTCAACTAGAGGCTCACTAGGGACATGTTGTGGTCTATGTATTCACACATGTATTACGATTTCCGGATAACATAATTGTAGCATGAACAATAGACAATTATCATGAACAAGGAAATATAATAATAACCATTTTATTATTGCCTCTAGGGCATATTTCCAACAGAGGATGGGGTGGTGGACGGAGGAGGCTGGCCGCAGTGGGGAGGTTGTCGTGGCGCCGACGGTGTATGAATGGGGAAATGGAGGGGGAGGGGGGATCTCAAACTTTGGGACGCGCTTGTCTGAAATGTGGCAAAGTTACGAAATTATCCCCCGTTTAAAATTTCGGACATCACGTCGGTTGGGGATAGGACGGTAATCTCGCATCTTCCAAATATTTGCCGGTAATGATTTCGGGCAAGGAGAGGGTGTTTTGCCGCCCACGGTTGGCGCCCAGTATGAACGGGGCTGACACGTAGGGCGGTTGTGTCACGTCTGAGGGAAGTTACACATCTGCCCCTATTTAAAATTTTAGCCTACATCGATTTTGGACGAGGAGAGTTTGTTTTGCCGCCCACCATGGATGAATGGGGAAATGGAGGGAGAGACACATGTCTTTCGGAAAAGCTTTAATCAAATGTGTTTTGCTGCGCACGTTTGGCGCCCACCGTGTCTGAATGGGCTCAGAGGCCGTCGTGTCACGTCTGATTGAAGTTACTAGTCTACCCCTATCGACAACAGTGTAAATCCGGTCGATAAGGATGTCAAGTGTCAGGGGTAGACAGTAATTTCCATCTTGCAAACACTTGCTTCGGGCAGCCCACAAATGATAGTGGGTGTTTAGCCGCTTCGTTCAAAACTTGGGAGAATTAGCATTCACGTTTGCCCTGGGCCCTGGCAACTAAATCCAAATCCAATTTTTATTCGATTACGAATATCCACAGATAATTCTACGTTTTGTTATTTATTTCTTCAAAACCACAACAAAGATTTATTCCACCTTTATATATGATTATGATTTAGAAATGTCGTGATCTTTGAATTCAGTAGGTTTCATCCAATACAATATGCTCACACGAAAAACAGTTCACATTATGTCAATCATACAAGTACTGAGGATTACCTCACCTAAAAAATTCGGATCATTACAACACATGGACAACATAGGGGGTCTTACAACATAATCCATTCAGAGACATGACACAACATGCAAGTACAATAATCTAATGACAATTTCAACTGCTATCTAAAGAAGAACTGGGATTACCCTGGGCTTCAGATAGCAGAAGCAGCAGGACCTCCTCTGTCTTCAAATGCAACATTCTTACTTCCTCCAATTCTTGGGTTGCTTGCATAATGCGTGCAGCTAATTGCATAATTTCCATCTTCAAGATCGAGATTACCTCATTCATGGTAGCCACACCATCTCTTTCTGCCTCTAGAGCCTCAAGAACTATAATATCTGTGCTCAGACTGCTCTCCGGCGGTGTTGCCTCTGAACTGCTACCATCTGGTAACATGGATGGCGCACTGCTTCCACAAATAGATTCTGGGGTTGTACATTGTGTCCTAGTGTGAACGGCATCCTGAAAGGTTTCCGCTGGAGATAAGTAAGAGATAGTTATCGCATGATCCAGGCAGTAAGCTTACATGGTAAACAACATACGAATTATTGCTGAGCATGGCAAGCTATATTTAAATGGTTCAAAGCAGCATCAGCCGAAAAGAAATTAAAATGGTAAGATGAAACTAGGGATGTAAGTGGCAAATAAACGACATCCGCCAGTCCCATCTAGTTAGTTTTTGCTAGCTCCCTGGTTCATTTTCCTCAAAAAACAAAAACTCTTTTGAACTATCATACCACTAGTGGACTTTAATCGGGATTAAACGAGACCCAGTTGACATCCCTAGTTGAAAGGGAGTGTACCACCGCTATATTTAAGTTGCCAAGGCATCTAAGCAGTTGAAATAATCTGAGAAAGCACTTAACAGTGTGGCCTCATATAAACTACGAAGACAGTCTTGTGATGAAGTTCAGAGGAAAAGTTAAGGACTCAAATGAACTAGGCATGCATTTCTTTACGATAGTACAGCAGGCACTGCTGACATATTGGCCAACTCAGGTATAGCGTAACAAGTAACAAACAAGCATTCGAATCAAGCAATACAGCAAAGCAGACAACTGAACTATTTGTTATTCTGTAGGATTACAGGTTGAGGGCACAAGCCAAGAAAGCAGCCCACACGCATTACATTTCACATGTACTAAAACACACTGGCTTACCATATGTTGCTGTGAAGCCTCGCTGCTGTTGCAATGTTCTTTGAAGATATCGTCAGCATCCCGTGGTTGCAAATCTACTTGTTGTAGTTTATTCTGCACCCTCTATTTAGGTAAAATTAATTTTAATCGCATGCACTGGTTCGAATTGATCATCAATGGTTCATCTAAACTAATGAAAGAAGGGTGTGTGCATACACGACAATATATCTGCTTCCCTCTATTTTTATGCTTGTTCGAGGTGCCAGCCCCAAAAGAACAAATATTTTGCTTGATGGGGTTGGCAGCTCCATAATTAATAGAAGCATCAAATTAGTCATGCAACTTGGGAAGATCAAGAACACACAAAAAAGTAATGAACAGAGGCTCGTAGCAGTGATGTAATAGCTAGCATCAGAAAATGTAGGGTAAAACGAACAAAAACCAGCGGAACCACATGCTAGTTTGCTGATGTGTAATTAAGCATAGAGAACATGAAGCAGTCTGATGGAACCAACAGGTGGCATCAGAACAACACCATTATCATAAATATAGCATGCAAGAAGTAAAATAGTAGGCAGTGATATCTAGGAAGTACAGTAATACTTAGGACAAAACTAAAGCATATTAACTATATGTGCACTGGTATGTAATTTAGCACATGTAACATGTTCACTGCCAGAAGTATGGCCCTACAGGTGCAAGCAGAATAACGCGTCTCATGAAAAACTGAATGATGCCCTGAAGAAATTCAAAGGTGCGGTGCTTATGCTAAGAAAGTGAACGTAGGCGCCGGCCGTTGGATAATAGTACCTGATTCTCGGCGGTGTATGGGTATCGTTGGCATACTTGATAGCTAAGGATCGTCGATGGTGCTCGTGTTGCGGTTGAGTTTGGGCCGGCTGTCGCCGTCGCTGAAGCGGCTCCGGTGCTACGGTTGCGGCGCCTGTCGACATACAAGAAAGCTCATCTGTGGTAAGTGAACAGTTGCACGATAAAGAGAAAAACCGAAGGAGTACAGATCGAAATAACCTGATGAGGCTGCGGCGTCGGTAAAGCAGGGCCGGTGGAGTTGAATATGGCGTCCGTGGAGCGGGTCCGGTGCAGTGGACGAAGGCTTCGGCGGGCGCGTTGTACAGTGCTTTCGGTGAGGCGGATCTGTTGCGGCGGACGAGGGCTTGTATGAAGGGCCAGCGAAGGGACGGACGAGGGAGTCAGTGAAGGGCCTACACTGTGGTGGACGAGGGCGCCGGTTAAGCAGATCCGGTGCGGTGGACCATGATGGCGGTCAAGGAGATCTGGAGCGGTGTACAAGCCAGTCGCTGAAGCGGCTCCGGTGAAGTGGTGAGTTGGCAGTTGGGGGTTCCAAGGTGCGGAAGGTAGATCCGTCGGGGTGTGAGGTCCACCGCTGCGGCGGAGGACTAGATTCGGCGGCTTGCCGTGGTTGGGGGGGTCGGGGAGGGGAAGGGGAGGGGCTCTGGGGAAGAATGTTGGGGGCAAAGAGGGGAAAACAATGGAGTTACCAAAGCAGCCCTTTTCCGTTCATGTGGCAGGGGTAAAACAGGAATATCGCAGGGCTAAACTTTCGGGCGCGAGATATTTCGATGTGAGCGGGAAGTTTGAAAGCTTTTGGCGCCTGAAATTATATTCTGCTCTTGTACGGCCGACTATGATATCATGGCCGAGAATTTGTTTGTTTTGCACGCAAAAAAAGTGCAAGTTTTGAAAATCAATGTCTCCAACTCGAAACTTAGATTGTCCATTCAATTCAAATATGGATCATTGAGCTACTACAAGCAAATACCATCATATGGTCCAATTCAAATGAAATTCCAAATGTGTTTATCCTAAATATGATGACAAAAGCAAAAATGTGTATGTGTATGAATAAAGTGGATGATTATAAAGTTTGAACATGCCCGTATGTGTATATCTCTAGGTTTGATATATGAATTTGAAATCACGAAATCCCGGCTTAAAAATGTACCTCCGTTTAAATGAATTACAAAAGCTAATGATGGAGTCGAATTCCAAAATTCCAATCTTAGGTTTGTAATTCTGGTACATCAAAGTATATCACGCATGTTCAAAAGTATCGTTATCTCATAGTCCAAACTGTGAAACAAATTGATCAACCTTGAGTGCACACACTATTGACCATGTATATCTCAATTACGCTAAAGTCCCTCAAATATAGACACCTCACTCTTTATCTGAAGCCAACCCCCCCTCGTCGCCCCCCCACACACAGAGAAGTCGTTCTCTCCCCCAAACACCAACACACGAGCACATTAACACCCCTCTCTCTTCTAAAGTCCGGACCCCAATATAGGTCTCTATCACTTTGTCTCTTGGGCATGCACACATCTCTTCCCCCACTCTCTAGCTAGGTCTCCCGGCATCTCTCTTTCCCAAGCACACGCACTATGTAGAGTGTATCTTTCCCATACACACAAAATGTCACCCCCAAACGTCTATCTCCCTAGTTATGTGGTTCTCGCACACTCACCTCACACACCACCCCACTTCAAAACAAGCACACTTTGTCTCCTTGTGCACCACTCTCGTCTTTCTATCTCTCCCACATGCGGACCCGCCCCAGCTCCTCCCTGTATACATATATGTCGTGACTCTTTCCATAGCTCCCTAATGTATCATCGTTCTCGATCTCACACATTGTTCTCTACACCATCTATTCTAGATCTCTCATGAAGTCCCTATCACACACACACGATGGCTCGCTTCGATGGCTCGCTTCCCTTGCGTCTCCGTACATAGGCCAATTTCAAACAACATCAACATTGTCTCCCTATCTATACGCCATTTATGGACACAAACGCCCCCTCTCTTCCCCTCTCTCTCTCCGTCGCTAGATCTCTCTCTCTCTCTCTCTCTCTCTCTCTCTCTCGCTCTCACACCCCTCTCCCACACACAATTGATGTCTCTTCCAAATAGTCTGCTCCCCCCGCCCGCACCCATGCTATCCCGCTACTACACATGTCACACCATTCCCCCTTCCCTTATACTAGGTTTACATCATTAGTGGTCTCTCTACTCCACATACACACACTCCCTCTCACACACAAACGCGCGCACAAACACACACAGACACGCACAAACACCCATTAATCTGGATCCTCATCTCTCCCCATGTCCGCATGTGTATCTCGCACACTCACTCTCTAATTATGTATATGTGTCTCCACGTTACACAACACAAAGCCCCATGTACATGTCTCTCTCTATCCTCCACACACATAGACACAAAGAATCTGTTATCATTGCCTCAGTCTCTAGACATATCACACACGCACACTGTCTCTCTCTCTCGCAAACACGCTCAACAAGGGTTTCCCCGTGAATAACTTACCGTCTATTCATCAACAGTCGTGGCAGTACGGCGAACACGAGACGTGAAAAAGAATAAATCTACACGTGCTTAGACCACCTAGTATGACTACTAGGACTAGAGCAAGCCAAAAAGCGCGCCGCCGTCACCCCCTCCTTATCGGCGACGGGAAAACCTTTGTTTTACACAGTCGAGAAGTCATTGTGCTAAGGCCTCACATGCTGAGGCGTTGAATAGAATGTAGATGCTAGTTTACGGAAACAAGTATCGATAATACGTTTGTATCTCCATACTTATATTTCTTCTCTTATAAAAAACCGAGTTGGTGATGATGGTACGCGTGCCATCTTGCAATATAGACCGTCCGATCTATATCTGACTGATGGAAATTAAACTAAAAGATACCCGCACCCCTCTCCACATTTGCAGACAAGGCCTTCCCTCGTTCATCCTTATCTCCAACAACCTCATTGTTGAGCAATTAAGAAAGGAAGCCTCTGGAACAAACTGGCCTGGTGGCCGCTGCCGGCGTCGTCAATCCCCATGCCTCCGCTCAGTCCGACCACCAATCACCACCACGCCCCACTCCTCTTCACCTTATCTCCTATTTCTCGAGATATCATTAGTTTTTACACATGGGATTACTCCCGCATGGGTCAATCACAACGAGTGTTTTATAAAAAAATGCATCTTGATGTTCCGTGCAATGCACGGATCTTGCTAGTACTCCTACAGAAGACTAAGTTGGTGATGATGGTGTGTCTGCCATCCGTCGTTTGTGACCATTAGATCTACATCTAACGACTGTGAGGTAAGTTGTTGCCTTTTCTCACAAACATCCCACTTGTCTACCAATTTGCAGAAAAACCCATAATTAGTATCTTAAAACCAACCACATCCCTCCCTGACCTCACCAAAACAGCCCAAGGAATATATTCTAATTGAAACATAATATATCTCTAGTGATATATGTATATCAAAATTAGAGTGTTTTGTATCAAGTTTGTGAATAAGTATTATTCTAATTATGATTCGTTGCAACGCACATGAACATTGCTAGTATTTCCAACCATGCAAATTTTTTCCCTAGTATTCCATAGTTTCGAGTTTTCCATCAAGATATTAGTCACTCATGGTTGATATTTACTTTCAATCATGTACACATATGCACTATGTAACTAGCCTTGCTTATTGGGTTCCAAAGCTTAACTTTCACTCATACTTACAATATGTAGAGTATTTAACAAAAAACTACCACTTTCAACCAGCCCTATGAAGAATCTATTATACACAAAATAGCAAAAACATACCCAAAATTTCTTAATCCACGCCAAAAACTACTACCTACCGTTTAGCTTAGTTTAAACCCATTTATGACAGGGTTGGCCCACACGTCCGTGCTGATGAGGCAGCTTAAACCAACACATTTTGTTTGACCGTTGATACGAGGGACCCACATATGACCTTCTATCCTGTTATTCCCCCTCAAATCATTATTTTTTCTGAACATTACTTCAAACAGTACTGATGCGTGTTCGTCGGTGGCGCCGGTGATGAGCGAGTTGGCCGCCGCTCCGCCGGACGGGCCGGACGCCGTGCTGGCCTCCGCACGGGTTGGCAGGCTGGCCCGAGCGTGACTCACGAGCGAGCAAGCTGTCGGGCTAGCCTTCGCTTGAGCCAGATGGCTGGCCTTAGTGCGGCGCGCGCGAGCAAGCCACCGCGCCGCTGTGCCAATCTAGCTAGCAAAACTTACAGACAAGTAGCTGGACGGAGCTATCTTGGCTAGCTAGCGGCCGCGAGCGCCGGACGGAGCTGGTATCCGGGCTGCCGCAAGATGGGCTCCACACCGCCGACGGTTTTGACCTCGCCTTCTGCCGGCGGCGGTAGCTACGTCGCATGGCCGAGGATGACTAGGTGGATGGGCCGGAGGTAGGAGGTCACTCGAGGATTTTTGTGCAGACTGACATGTAGGTCCCACAAGTCATAACGCCCGGTCGAATAGAAGGCGTTGACTTAATGGGCGACATGGGCCCTGTTTGGGTACTCTAAGTCAGAGGTTAGATTCTAACCCTGAACTAACTCTAACCAAAGTGGTGTTTGGATGGCAGGGTTAGATTGACAACAAATGTATCCAAACAGGGCCATGGGTTGAAACGTGCCTATAACGGCACTTTGTAGAGTAGTCGTTTCTTGGTAGGGCTGGTTGGTAAGAGCATGTACAATGGTTGATAAGGTAGTCTTATCTTAAGTCTGCCACGTATGCAAGTGGTAGTAGTTTCTTGGCATTATTAGTGGTTTCTTGCATTATTAGGGGTTTCTTGTAAGGAACAATGTACTACTAGCGACAAAAGGCGATTCTAGGTTGCGTTGTACTCCAACGAGTACTACTAGTGGTCGCGGGAGTGTATACCTCGTTTTGTGGGTTCGATCCCGGCCGAACGCACGGCGGCCTTTTTTTTAAATAGTAACTTTGCTGCGAGCCAATATTTTACACGGGTAGTTTGAGTTTTGAAGTCAAACGGACGTGCGGCACCACAATCTGGGTGCACTGGATAGCCTAGCCACGTGAACGGGTTTTCCTTCCCAGCATCTCGTGGCTCGCGTGCTCGCCCTAGCCGCACCTCGCTTGCAGCTTCCTCATCAGCTAGTAGCATATTTAAACTAGCGCCTCCCAATTAAGCCCGAGGAGCCGGAAAAGCCTGGCGGGGCATTGGGAACTGTGCAATATGGCTCTGTACGTAAAGTGCTCTACTACTACTCTCTAGCTTGTGGCGTTGCACGCATGGACTTCACTCCATTATCGGCTCTACTATAAAGGAAATTCCTCTTAACGTGTTTTTTTGAAACGGAGGCAAAAGCTTTGCTTCATCTCATTCATAAAGAAGGAACTACTAACAAAGTTCGACGAGATCAATTACACCTCCACAAATGGAAGCGAAAATCCTAGTCTCGCTGTATCAAATAACTCAAATGTTCTGCCCCCGCAGTAACCATCGCTGATAAACAGGCTGCTAGTGTGTGCGTGAGAGGAGCGGCTGAGTAGGCCAGCTACGTGAGAGGAGTAGCTGAATAGAGCATCGAGAGTACCCACTAGGCCACTACGCTCCCTGCATTGATAGTACAGCGATGGTTCTAGAGAACAGTAGTACCCTCCACTTCCAACTATAGCTCCTTGGCCCTGAGATTCAAGAGTTCAAAACTGGTGCACTATACTAGAAGTACAGTACATAGCACTAGTAGTACCCTCACACTACTAGTTGAGAAAGTAGTACTAGTACTGCTACAGTACGAGTACGTACTCCTCCGTCACATAATGTAAGACATTTTTTGACACTAGTTGGCGTGTACAAAAAATAGCAAAAACATACCCAAAATTTCTTAATCCACGCCAAAAACTACTAGCTAGTGCCAAAAATTTCTTACTAGTGCTATTATTTACGGTATAATGCAATCCCATAACGTCCCATAATGCTAGTACTAGTAGTAAATAATAGCCTCACCCCTTCGCTACAGTTGGAAGGAACGATCTACAGTTGGAAGGGACGAGGCCCTGCGGTTACTACGCTCTTATCTCCTCGCCAGTTCCCCTCCCCCCGAAGAGAAGGCAGTTCGTAGCTGCTCCCATGGATTCGCCAGGCGGTTCTCCTCCTCGTCGGGGCTGGGAGACCTTGGACGACGATCCTCTGGGAGAAATCGCACGCCGCTCCGATGTCCTCACCGCCGCAAGACTCGGTGCTTCCTGCACCAACTTTTTCAAGACGGTGCTTAAAATGGCTTGGGAAAGGCCATGCTTGTTTGTCTTCCATGCGTCCTCGAGGAGAAGGTTCTTCTATGGGACAATTCTTCGAACAGTCCACCGCTCCCTGGCCATGGTTGCACGTTGACTCCGCTAGAGTTGCCGACGTTGAGAGGTAGTCGGATTTTGTCCGATGAGCAGGTCAGTAATGGAGTTTGATCATGTAGTACTTAGTTATTCCATTTCCATCTCGTAATTTCTCCGCTGCCCACCGTCTTATATATAGGTCTGGGTCGCTGCCAACGAAGATTGGCTTGCATACCTCCGGCCAGATACCACCATCATTTTGCACAACATCCAGAACAGTGCGTCCGTTCTGGTAGACCCCTTCTCCACCATTGGGATCGGCCTTCCGGACTGGTGGGCTTGAATACGTATGATGATGCCTACATGAGATTGAAGAAGATAGCAATTGCGGACCCGCCGACAAAGCGACGCGGCTACGACGATTACTATCTCATCGCGGTGTTCGACATAAGGATTGCCATCAATGCAAGAGGCAGTAACGGCAGAGGCTGGCGCATGTTGGCGGCGGCAGATTTGTACCCCTACACGTTCGAAGATGCCGTGCGCCATCTAGGCCGCATCTTCGCGGTGTCAATCCAGGGGACTTGTTTCATCGGTTGCCATCCTACAGTACGGGAGATTACAAACGGAATGCACAAACCATCATTTGCATCCCTAACGGTACTCCATTATTTTGCAGGGACCAGTCATCCCGCGATCAACTGATCCTGGATGTGCATTTGCATCCGCGATTCGGTCTAACCTGGAACCTTGTAGCTGACTTTGGCATATTGGGATCAACTATCTTAGCAGTCGTTACCCATGGTACCACTGATGTGCAACATGGTCACACAATCTACCACGATCGGACCGTCACAATCTACCCAGGTATTCCATTTTTAACCCTCTCGCCTTCTCTTTCATTGTTGTACTAGTACTCTACTTACGTACTAGTAGGAGTACTTTTTACCTTGGAGGACGCGTATAGCTAGCTAGGCCCTTGAAGACTTGAACCCACCAGCTGCCACCATTTTTGTTTTTCCATGTCTTACTATCTCATCGATGTAGCCAAGAGTGGCTATATATAATAAGCTGGTTATTTTACTTCCTCTATACCGGAGTAGTACTATTTGCGGCACAGTATTACTGACCGCCATATTTGAGCACAACATTATTATGGATGGACCTTGACTATGTACGTCACCATGTGTCCAGATCTGAGATGCCGCGTGTACCAGATGAGCATCGCCGAGTTCGACCCCCGTGATGCTACGTGGGTGCCGAGGAACACTCTTGGAGAGTACTCGCTTTTCATTGGGGACGGCTACCCCATTGTGAAGCGGATGCCACCTTCCATGCATGACACGGAAGGCCTGCCATTCATGAAGCATGGTTGTGTCTTCAGTGCGCACCACCGGATGAACGACATGCTGGGACACGCTATCCCTGATTTATGCCGCTTTAGCTTGGATGAGTCTCCATCATGTGGAACCGAACTAGAAAGCTACGACAATGATTCCCGTTGCCCACCATGGATCGTGCCATCCATGAAGAACACCTGGGACTGGAACCTGGAGGAGGACATGTAGCCCATCTATAACGTGTAAGTGGAGTACGGTAAATTGTGAACGGTAGCGCTGTGAATATATGTAGACTAGTCGTGCACAAATTTATCACATGAATTGGAGATGAACTTGTGTGGCATACTGGCATTTGTCCTTTAGAATTTATTACTAGTAAATGTGTTATGTGTACGTGCAACTTGTGTGGTTGTTGCACGGGCTCCAACACGCTCTTTGAGAAAAAAAAGGTGGCACAGCTTAGGATATACGTGACGTGGCGGCATCATACAGTAGCATTGTTCGCTATAGTTGTAGTACGCTCCTACTAGGACGACAACTCCTAAAAAACCTTGCGCTTGGCTCATTGCCTCTTCGGGAGGTTCAACAGTTCGTACTCGTGTGAACCTTGCACTTGGCTCTTCGCCTCTTCGGAAGGTCCAACAATGATGATACTACAGTACACATTATGCTTCTGGCAACCTGACACCGATTGAACTGCTACACGTCCACCGCGAGGGCGAGGGCGAGGGAGAGGGAGAGGGCGCTGTAGTCAAAACCCTCTCCTCGTCCTGCGAACGACCGCGCGCGTGGGCGAGGGAGAGGCGTAGTAAGCAAGCTTCTCCTTGTTTGGCGAGTTGGCGGGACACATCAAAGCAGTACTAGTACTAGTCCATACTGCGTCCTTTCCGGTTAATATGGCTTAATTTGAAACGAGGAAAATACATTGGCGGTCAACGTATGTAATAATTCGCTCTTTACGGTCACTATATATAGTTTTGTGGTGATTATACGATCACTAGCTCATCATAGAGAACCTTATTGCACCCTACTGACTGGCCACATAGTCGACGTGGCACTTTCTTGACTGGTTAAATTGTCACCTGGTTTCTGGGTCCCACCTGTCAGTTGGCAGAGCAAAGAAATCAGCTAAAAAACAAAGAGTGTAGTACATCTACACTTCCAATGCATTTAGCCTTTAATCTAAATCGATATTGATTGACCAATGCACCAACTTGTGCTCTAGGTATAGGCTACATGCCTATCCTTAATTACAACATGCAACGACCTTCATTTAATCTTCTTCTCTCAATGGTCGCATGCACACATAAGTCTGCTACTTTTGGGCGTTAATTATGCCCTGGTCAATGTGTAAATCTCTAAATGTACAGTCTTTCACAGACGTAGGGAGTAGGTTGAGCACTTGAGCGTGAGCGGGTGTGTTGCGTCGTGTGCTGTGTGCCGCATGGGTGCGTGAGTGTTGCGTGCGTCCATGTGTACATGTGAGTGTTGCATGTTGCATGCATGCATGCATGGGGCTTACTCCCTCCCATTGACATGTTCATATTTCAAGCTTCCTCTGTTCCCTCCATATGGTGATACTCCCTCTATTCCCAAATACAGAGTAAAATCCTCCCTCTGTTCCCAAATATGGAGTAAAATCCTTCCTCTGTTCCCAAATACGGAGTATTTGTCTTTCTAGAGATTTCAACAAGTGACTACGTACGGAGCAAAATGAGTGAAGTGAGCGTAGAGGCATAGGGATAATGTAGAAAGGAAGTCTTCGCGATCCATTATTCCCCATCTCGGTCAGAGAGAACTATTCAACTAGTCTTCACAGTGAAGTGACAATACACGCTGCAGCGGATGGGACACTTAATTAATAAGCTGAACCAGCGTGTTGGTGTTATTAAATCAGCCTTACCCAGTACTGCCATCATGTTTGCCAGCAGAGCACGCTTCTGTCCTCCATTAACTGACATATGGGCCCTCTTGTGGTAGACACATATGTCATCGGTGTAACTATTTACACTCCGAAGGATGGTATATCCTGGTAGTAGTAGTAGAATTGAGATTTAATGCACTTTCTTCCCCGTCTTCCACTCTTCTTCCTCCTCTCTTCTTCTTCCTCCTCTCTTCCCCATCGTCGGCCGCACACCATTTCCCCCCGCTCTCTGCTCGCCCGCCCACGCTATCTTCCTTGGTAGCTCGCGCGTACCATATCCCCCCGCTCACTGCTCGGCCACACGAGGAGAAGGTTCTTCGCTCGCCCGCCCGAATCCACTTCCCCGCTGGCTCGCAGGCACCGAAAACCCCAATGGCAGAACCGACTGACAAGCAGAGCCGCGATTGGAATTCCCTCCCCGATGTTCTCTTGGAGCATATCTGTAACCGTATGGACCTACTCAGCACCGTCCGTCTGGCCGCATGCTCGGTGTCTTTGTACCGTCTACTCGTCTTCAACCGGCCGACTCTTTTCAAGACACCCTGCTTGCTGATGCCTGATCCTCGCAGGTGGCCCAGACACCGACTTGATGATCCTACGGAGGTTGCCGTGGTGCCCCTCGACATGCTACCACTACCTGTCCACCTGTCCTTCATGCGCGGCCACTACTGGGCGGGCATGAAGGCCAACTGGATCGTCCTCATCCACCAATCCGGTAGTCCGTGGCGTCTCGTCGATATCTACACCCAGCGAGAGATCACCCTTCCATCTTTGGGAACCGCCGCCAACGAGCCTAGCGGCCCGCCGGACACTCCTGCCTACTACGCACAAGATGCATCGAGCTTTTAGCTCGACCTCTGTTTGCTGAAGGTTGTAATCTGCGAAGTGCCCACACCATCAGAAGACTACATGGATTACAAGCTCATTGTGGTGTTCAACATGGGATTAGTCTATCTGGAATCCGGTCGCCATACATGTTTATGGCTCATCGTCGATCCTCTTTACCCAACACTTCTGTCTGATGCTATAGTGCATGATGGCATCGTTTATGCGGTCGACGCATAGATTGGCTGCCTATACTGGTGGAATCTATCGTCGTGTAATTGTTCTATCTCATCTCATCTTTACCTTAAGAATACGACTGCCTGTTCATTGTTACAAATTTAGAATATATAGTATGTCTATAACCACATCATTGCTATATGTTCCTCTCATCTCCTAGATTTTTATGACCACACATGTTATTGTTAGAGTTGATATGAGGGCAATTGGTATCTAATGATTGTTAGGGGCTGTTTGGTTGGTGTCTTAAATTGCCACAGTTATCCAGCCACACTTGTGGCGCGCCGCAGAGTGTGGCGGCCTAGTAGCAAAGTAATATGGAAGTAACAGTAACGATAGCAAAAGTAATATTTTTTGGGTTTTGTAGTGATTGTAACAGTAGCAACGGAAAAGTAAATAAGCGAAGAACAATATGTGAAAAGCTCGTAGGCATTGGATCGGTGATGGAGAATTATGCCGGATGCGGTTCATCATGTAACAATCATAACATAGGGTGACACAGAACTAGCTCCAATTCATCAATGTAATGTAGGCATGTATTCTGAATATAGTCATACGTGCTTATGGAAAAGAACTTGCATGACATCTTTTGTCCTACCCTCCCGTGGCAGCGGGGTCCTAGTGGAAACTAAGGGATATTAAGGCCTCCTTTTAATAGAGCACCTGACCAAAGCATTAACACATAGTGAATACATGAACTCCTCAAACTACAATCATCACCGGGAGTTGTCCCGATTATTGTCACTTCGGGGTTGCCGGATCATAACACATAGTAGGTGACTATAGACTTGCAAGATAGGATCAAGAACTCACATATATTCATGAAAACATAATAGGTTCAGATCTGAAATCATGGCACTCGGGCCCTAGTGACAAGCATTAAGCATAACAAAGTCATAGCAACATCAATCTCAGAACATAGTGGATACTAGGGATTAAACCCTAACAAAACTAACTTGATTACATGATAAATCTCATCCAACCCATCACCGTCCAGCAAGCCTACGATGGAATTACTCACGCACGGCGGTGAGCATCATGAAATTGGTGATGGAGGATGGTTGATGATGACGACGACAGATTCCCCTCTCTGGAGCCCCGAACGGACTCCAGATCAGCCCTCCCGAGAGAGTTTAGGGCTTGGCGGTGGCTCCGTATCGTAAAACGCGATGAATCCTTCTCTCTAATTTTTTTCTCCCCGAACACGAATATATGGAGTTGGAGTTGAGGTCGGTGGAGCTCGAGGGGGCCCACGAGCAGGGGGGCGCGCCCAGGGGGGTATGGCACGCCCCCCATCCTCGTGCCCAAGGTGTGGGCCCCCTGACCTTGATTCTTTCGCCAATATTTTTTATTATTTCCAAAAATAATCTCCGTCAAGTTTCAGGTCATTCCGAGAACATTTGTTTCTGCACATAAATAACACCATGTCAATTCTGCTGAAAACAACGTCAATCCGGGTTAGTTCCATTCAAATCTTGCAAGTTAGAGTCCAAAACAAGGGCAAAAGTGTTTGGAAAAGTAGATACGACGGAGATGTATCACGGCCAAAACCAGCGCCACACTTTTGGCGAGAAAATCTGCTGGAAAACACACTGCAGGTTGTGGCAAGCCTAACCTTAGAAGGAAACCAAACGGCAGCCTAGGTAGCTGTGGCGCGCCGCACCTTTGGCATGGCAAGGTGCGACCGGCAACCAAACAGCCCCTTAGAATAGATATTATGAGTATAACCTCATGATTGCTATATGTTACTCTCATTTCCAGGATTTTTATAACAACACATGTTATTGCTTAGAGTTGATATAATACTGTAGTAAGTGCTATGGTAGAATATGAGTAGGCCCTGTCATATCTGTTTTCCTCTCATTGTTACATGATGTTTGAACCATGATATATTGCTAGAATATGAAAGCCATTGGCTTATTTTTTAACTTGGGGTATGATTATGACCACGACATTGCAATTCTTGATCTATGATATGTGTCACTGATACGTCTCCAACGTATCTATAATTTTTGATTGTTCCATGCTATATTATATTCTGTTTTGGACATTATCGGGCTTTATTATACACTTTTATCTTATTTTTCGGACTAACCTATTAACCGAAGGCTCAGCCCAGAATTGCTGTTTTTTGCCTATTTCAGAGTTTCACAGAAAAAGGATATCAAACGGAATGAAACATTCGGGAACGTGATTTTCGGAAGACATCAACCAGGAAGGCACGAGGTAGGGGGGGCGCGCCTACCCTCCTGGGTGCGCCCTCCACCCTCATGGGCCCCACGTTGCTCCACCGACGTACTTCTTCCTCCTATATATACCTACGTACCCCCAAACTACCAGAGACGGAGGCAAAAACCTAATTCCACCGCCGCGACCTTCTGTACCCGTGAGATCCCATCTCGGGGCCTTTTCCGGAGCTCCGCCGGAGGGGCATCGATCACGGAGGGCTTCTACATCAACACCATAGCCTCTCCGATGATGTGTGAGTAGTTTACCTCAGACCTTCGGGTCCATAGTTATTAGCTAGATGGCTTCTTCTCTCTTTTTGGATCTCAATAATATGTTCTCCCCCTCTCGCGTGGAGATCTATTCGATGTAATCTTCTTTTGCGGTGTGTTTGTTGAGACCGATGAATTGTGGGTTGATGATCAAGTTTATCTATGAATAATATTTGAATCTTCTCTGAATTCTTTTATGTATGATTGATTATCTTTGCAAGTCTCTTCGAATTATCAGTTTGGTTTGGCCTACTAGATTGATCTTTCTTGCAATAGGAGAAGTGCTTAGCTTTGGGTTCAATCTTGCGGTGTCCTTTCCCAGTGATAGTAGGGGCAGCAAGGCACGTATTGTATTGTTGCCATCGAGGATAACAAGATGGGGTTTATATCATATTGCATGAGTTTATCCCTCTACATCATGTCATCTTACTTAAAGCGTTACTCTGTTCTTATGAACTTAATACTCTAGATGCATGCTGGATAGCGATCGATGTGTGGAGTAATAGTAGTAGATGCAGGCAGGAGTCGGTCTACTTGTCTCGGACGTGATGCCTATATACATGATCATACCTAGATATTCTCATAACTATGCTCAATTCTGTCAATTGCTCAACAGTAATTTGTTCACCCACCGTAATACTTATGCTCTCGAGAGAAGCCACTAGTGAAACCTATGGCCCCCGGGTCCATTTTCCATCATATTATTCTTCCAACACTGAGCTATTTTTATTGCCTTTTATTTTACTTTGCATCTTTATCATCAAAAAACCAAAAATATTATCTTATCATATCTATCAGATCTCACTCTCGTAAGTGACTGTGAAGGGATTGAAAACCCCTTTATTGCGTTGGTTGCGAGGATTTAGTTGTTTGTGTAGGTGCGAGGGACTCGTGCGTGGACTCCTACTGGATTGATACCTTGGTTCTCAAAAACTGAGGGAAATACTTACGCTGCTTTACTGCATCACCCTTTCCTCTTCAAGGGAAACCAATGCAGTGCTCAAGAGGTAGCAAGAAGGATTTCTGGCGCCGTTCCCGGGGAGTATACGCAAAAGTCAACATACCAAGTACCCATCACAAACCCTTATCTCCCGCATTACATTATTTTCCATTTACCTCTCGTTTTCCTCTCCCCCACTTCACCCTTGCCGTTTTATTCATCCTCTCTTTTCCGTTCGCCTCTTGTTCGCTCGCTTCTTGTTTGCTCGTGTGTTGGATTGCTTGCTTGTCACCATGGCTCAAGATATTACTAAATTGTGTGACTTCACCAATACCAACAACAATGATTTCCTTAGCACTCCGATTGCTCCTCTTACCGATACTGAGTCTTGTGAAATTAATGCTGCTTTGTTGAATCTTGTTATGAAAGATCAATTCGCCGACCTTCCTAGTGAAGATGCCGCTACCCATCTAAATAACTTCGTTGATTTGTGTGATATGCAAAAGAAGAAAGATGTGGACAATGATATTGTTAAATTGAAACTATTTCCTTTTTCGCTTAGAGATCGTGCTAAAGCTTGGTTTTCGTCTTTGCCTAAAAATAGTATTGATTCATGGAACAAGTGCAAAGATGCTTTTATCTCTAAGTATTTTCCTCCCGCTAAAATCATCTCTCTTAGAAACGACATCATGAATTTTAAGCAAATTGATCATGAACATGTTGCACAATCTTGGGAGAGGATGAAATTAATGATACGTAATTGCCCTACACATGGTTTGAATTTGTGAATGATTATACAAATTTTTTATGGCGGATTGAATTTTGCTTCTAGAAATCTTTTAGATTCGGCCGCGGGAGGCACTTTTATGGAAATCACTTTAGGAGAAGCTACTAAACTTCTAGATAATATTATGGTTAATTATTCTCAATGGCACACTGAGAGATCTACTAATAAAAAAGTGCATGCGATAGAAGAAATTAATGTTTTAAGTGGAAAGATGGATGAACTTATGAAATTATTTGCTAATAGAAGTGTTTCTTCTGATCCTAATGATATGCCTTTGTCTACTTTGATTGAGAATAATAATGAATCTATGGATGTGAGTTTTGTTGGTAGGAATAATTTTGGTAACAACGCGTATAGAGGAAACTTTAATCCTAGGCCGTACCCTAGTAATTCCTCTAATAATTATGGTAATTCCTACAACAACTCTTATGGAAATTTTAATAAGATGTCCTCTGAATTTGAGACTAGTGTTAAGGAGTTTATGAATTCGCAAAAGAATTTCAAGGCTTTGCTTGAAGAAAAATTGCTTAAAGTTGATGAATTGGCTAAGAACGTTGATAGAATTTCTCTTGATGTTGATTCCTTGAAACTTAGATCTATTCCACCTAAGCATGATATCAATGAGTCTCTCAAAGCCATGAGAATTTCCATTGATGAGTGCAAAGAAAGAACCGCTAGGATGCGTGCTAAGAAAGATTGTTTTGTGAAAGCGTGTTCTTCTAGTTTCCATGAAAATAAAGATGAAGATCTAAATGTTATTGATGTGTCCCCTATTAAATCTTTGTTTTGCAATATGAATCTTGATAATGATGGGACTGAATATGATCCACCTTTACCTAGAAGGCGTTCCAAAAATTCGGAGTTTTTAGATCTTGATGCTAAAATTGATAAAAGTGAGATTGAAGAAGTTAAAACTTTAGATCTCAATGAACCCACTATTTTGGATTTCAAGGAATTTAATTATGATAATTGCTCTTTGATAGATTGTATTTCCTTGTTGCAATCCGTGCTAAAATCTCCACATGCCTATAGTCAACGTAAAGCTTTTACTAAACATATCGTTGATGCTTTGATGCAATCTTATGAAGAAAAACTTGAGTTGGAAGTTTCTATCCCTAGAAAAATTTATGATGAGTGCGAACCTACTATTAAAATTAAAATTAAAGATCATGAATGCTATGCTTTGTGTGATTTGGGTGCTAGTGTTTCCACGATCCCAAAAACTTTGTGTGATTTGCTAGGTTTCCGCGATTTTGATGATTGCTCTCTAAACTTACACCTTGCGGATTCCACCATTAAGAAACCTATGGGAAGAATTAATTATGTTCTTATTATTGCAAATAGGAATTATGTGCCCGTAGATTTTATTGTTCTTGACATAGATTGCAATCCTTCATGTCCTATTATTGTTGGTAGACCTTTCCTTAGAATGATTGGTGCAATTATTGATATGAAGGAAGGGAATATTAGATTCCAATTTCCGTTAAGGAAAGGCATGGAACACTTCCCTAGGAAGAAAATAAAATTACCTTATGAATCTATTATGAGAGCCACTTATGGATTTCCTACCAAAGATGGCAATACCTAGATCTATCCTTGCTATTATGCCTAGTTAGGGGCGTTAAAGGATAGCGCTTGTTGGGAGGCAACCCAATTTTATTTTTAGTTTTTCTATTTTTCCATCTGTTTAGGAATAAATATTTGATCTAGCCTCTGGTTAGATGTGTTTTTATGTTTAATTTAGTGTTTGTGCCAAGTTAAACCTATAGGATCTTCTTGGATGATAGTTATTTGATCTTGCTGAAAATTCCAGAAACTTTCTGTTCACAAACATAATTGTTAAAAATCACCAGAACGTGATAAAATATTGATTCGAATTGATGCTTATCAATAATCAAAGTTTCTAGGTCTTCCTATTTTTTCTGAATTTTTGGAGTTCCAGAAGTTTGCGTTAGTTACAGATTACTACAGACTGTTCTGTTTTTGACAGATTCTGTTTTTCGTGTGTTGTTTGCTTATTTTGATGAATCTATGGCTAGTAAAATAGTTTATAAACCATAGAGAAGTTGGAATACAGTAGGTTTAACACCAATATAAATAAAGAATGAGTTCATTACAGTACCTTGAAGTGGTGTTTTGTTTTGTTTCGCTAACGGAGCTCACGAGATTTCCTGCTGAGTTTTGTGTTGTGAAGTTTTCAAGTTTTGGGTAAAAGATTTGATGGATTATGGAACAAGGAGTGGCAAGAGCCTAAGATTGGGGATGCCCAAGGCACCCCAAGATAATCTAAGGACACATAAAAGCCAAAGCTTGGGGATGCCCCGGAAGGCATCCCCTCTTTCGTCTACTTCCATCGGTAACTTTACTTGGAGCTATATTTTTATTCACCACATGATATGTGTTTTGCTTGGAGCGTCTTGTATTATTTCAGCCTTTACTTTTTGGTTTACCACAATCATCCTTGCTGTACACACCTTTTGAGAGAGTCACACTTGATTCGGAAATTTTTAGAATACTCTATGTGCTTCACTTATATCTTTTATATAGTTTTGCTCTAGTGCTTCACTTATATCTTTTAGAGCACGGTGGTGGATTTGTTTTATAGAAACTATTGATCTCTCATGCTTCACTTATATTATTTTGAGAGTCTTAAAATAGCATGGCAATTTGCTTTAATTATAATATCATGAGAAATTTGATGCTTGATAATTGTTTTGAGATATAAAGGTGGTAATATCATAGTTGTGCTAGTTGAGTAATTGTGGAATTGAAAAATACTTGTGTTGGAGTTTTTGATTCCCGTAGCATGCATGTATGGTGAACCGTTTTTTAACGAAGTCGGAGCATGAGGTACTTATTGATTGTCATCCTTTCTGTGGCGGTCGGGATCGCGCGATGGTTAACTCCTACCAACCCTTCCCCTAGGAGCATGCGTAGTAGTACTTTGCTTCGAGGGCTAATAACTTTTTGCAATAAGTATATGAGTTCTTTATGAATAATGTGAGTCCATGGATTATACGCACACTTACCTTTCCGCAATTTTCTAGCCTCTTCGGTACCGTGCATTGCCCTTTCTCACCTTGAGAGTTGGTGCAAACTTCGCCGGTGCGTCCAAACCCCGTGATATGATACGCTCTATCACACATAAACCTCCTTATGTCTTCCTCAAAACAGCCACCATACCTACCTATTATGGCATTTCTATAGCCATTCCGAGATATATTGCCATGAAACTTTCCACCGTTTCCGTTTATCATGACACGCTCCATCATTGTCATATTGCTTTGCATTATCATGTAGTTGACATTGTATTCGTGGCAAATCCACCATTCATAATTCTTTCATACATGTCGCTCTTGATTCATTGCATATCCCGGTACACCGCCGGAGGCATTCCCATAGATTCATATTTTGTTCTAAGTATTGAGTTGTAATTCATGAGTTGTAAGTAAATAAAAGTGTGATGATCATCATTATTAGAGCATTGTCCCAAGTGTGGAAAGGATGATGGAGACTATGATTCCCCCACAAGTCGGGATGAGACTCTGGACAAAAAAAAGAGGCCATAAAAAAGAGAAAAGGCCCAAATAAAAAAATGAGAGAAAAAGAGCGAAGGGACAATGTTACTATCCTTTTACCACACTTGTGCTTCAAAGTATCACCTTGATCTTCATGATAGAGAGTCTCTCATTTTGTCACTTTCATATAGTAGTGGGAAATTTCATTATAGAACTTGGCTTGTGTATTCACATGATGGGCTTCCTCAAATGCCCGAGGTCTTCGTGAGCAAGCAAGTTGGATGCACGCCCACTTAGTTTCTTTTGTTTGAGCTTTCATACACTTATAGCTCTAGTTCATCCGTTGCATGGCAATCCCTACACCTTGCATTAGCATCAATTGATGGGCATCTTCATAGCCCATTGATTAGCCTCGTTGATGTGAGACTTCCTCCTTTTTTGTCTTCCCACATAACCCCTACCATTACACCTTATTCCACCATAGTGCTACATCCATGGCTTGCGCTCATGTATTGCGTAAGAGTTGAAAAGGCTGAAGCGCGTTAAAAAGTATGAACCAATTGCTTGGCTAAAACCGGGGTTGTACATGATATGAATATTTTGTGTGGGGAAGATGGAGCATAGCCAGACTATATGATTTTGTAGGGATAACTTGCTTTGGCTATGTTATTTTGATAAGACATAATTGCTTGGTTAGCATGCTTGAAGTATTATTGTTTTCATGTCACATTAAACTTTTATCTTGAATCATATTAAATCTGAACATTCGTGCCACAATAAGAAGAATTAAGTTGAAATTAATGTAAGTATCATTCCACATAAAAAATTCTGTTTTTATCATTTACCTACTCGAGGACGAGCAAGAATTAAGCTTGGGGATGCTTGATACGTCTCCAGCGTATCTATAATTTTTGATTGTTCCATTCTATATTATATTTTGTTTTGGACATTATCAGGCTTTATTATACACTTTTATATTATTTTTGGGACTAACCTATTATTCGGAGGCCTAGCCCAGAATTGCTGTTTTTCCCTATTTCAGAGTTTCACAGAAAAAGAATATCAAACGGAGTCCAAACGGAATGAAACCTTCGGGAACGTGATTTTCGGAACGAACGTGATCCAGAGGACTTGGACCCTACGTCAAGACACCAACCAGGAACGCACGAGGTAGGGGGGCGCGCCTACCCCCTGGGCGCGCCCTCCACCCTCGTGGGCCCCACGTTGCTCCACCGACGTACTTCTTCCTCCTATATATACCTACGTACCCCCAAACTACCAGAGACGGAGCCAAAAACCTAATTCCACCGCCGCAACATTCTGTACCCATGAGATCCCATCTTGGGGCCTTTTCCGGAGCTCCGCCGGAGGGGCCATCGATCACGAAGGGCTTCTACATCAACACCATAGCCTCTTCGATGATGTGAGTAGTTTACCTCAGACCTTCGGGTCCATAGTTATTAGCTAGATGGCTTCTTCTCTCTTTTTGGATCTCAATACAATGTTCTCCCCCTCTCTCGTGGAGATCTATTTGATGTAATCTTCTTTTGCAGTGTGTTTGTTGTGACCGATGAATTGTGGGTTTATGATTATGTTTATCTATGAACAATATTTGAATCTTCTCTGAATTCTTTTATGTATGATTGGTTATCTTTGCAAGTCTCTTCGAATTATCAGTTTGGTTTGGCCTACTAGATTGATCTTTCTTGCAATAGGAGAAGTGCTTAGCTTTGGGTTCAATCTTGCGGTGTCCTTTCCCAGTGACAGTAGGGGCAGCAAGGCATGTATTGTATTGTGGCCATCGAGGATAACAAGATGGGGTTTATATCATATTGCATGAGTTTATCCCTCTACGTCATGTCATCTTACTTAAAGCGTTACTCTGTTCTTATGAACTTAATACTCTAGATGTATGCTGGATAGCGGTCGATGTGTGGAGTAATAGTAGTAGATGCAGGCAGGAGTCGGTCTACTTGTCTCGGACGTGATGCCTATATACATTATCATACCTAGATATTCTCATAACTATGCTCAATTTTGTCAATTGCTCAACAGTAATTTGTTCACCCACCGTAATACTTATGCTCTCGAGAGAAGCCACTAGTGAAACCTATGGCCCGCGGGTCTATTTTCCATCATATTAATCTTCCAACACTTAGCTATTTTTATTGCCTTTTATTTTACTTTGCATCTTTATCATAAAAATACCAAAAATATTATCTTATCATATCTATCAGATCTCACTCTCGTAAGTGACCGTGAAGGGATTGACAACCCCTTTATTGCGTTGGTTGCGAGGATTTATTTGTTTGTGTAGGTGCGAGGGACTCGTGTGGATTGATACCTTGGTTCTCAAAAACTGAGGGAAATACTTACGCTGCTTTACTGCATCACCCTTTCCTCTTCAAGGGAAAACCAACACAGTGCTCAAGAGGTAGCAGTCACTGCTATAATAATCATAATTCCACACATACTCTGAACATGATTGTTTATTTTTGTCCTTTTGGTCTCCAATTTGAATTGTTGCAGTAGACGCAAATGCACTAGCCTTCATGATTCCAGGACTTGGAATCATACTAGCCGATGGGTGGTGGTTTATCACTCGTTCATCTGACGGTGGTCATTTGATGCTCATTTGCACGTAGCAGATTGACCAAACCATTTCATCAAACCACATGCAGTACAATGCCTGGGTCGTTCGTGACATTGATGGCTATGGCTGCTTCGTGTTCGAGAAAGATCCCAGCTCCGTTGGGCCAGGTGTATTCAACTGGAGGCGGGTTTACAGCCTCGGCAACCACTCCATGTTCCTCGGGCTCAATTATCCGATCATCCAACCAATCATCGATCATATCACCGGCGATGATTACCGTGCTATGCAACTTCCATTCGCCAGGGGGGACTGTGTTTACACATCATACCATGGGTTTCATGAATCACCATATCCAGAGATTTGTCGATATAGCTTGTTGCCAGATTATCTTTAGTGTGTGAAAGGCATCAAACTTCCATGCGATGGATGGCTTTTGCAAACCCGACATGCGACGATGTGGTTCTTGCCAACAGCAAATATGCACAACTTGATTCGTACTGATACGTAGACTGAGCCATGTATTCTGCTGCTGTAGCACGACCCTCTTTTGTTGGATATTATGTAATGTTGTTAGTTTGAAGCACTCCTCTGGTTTGAAGGATAGATACCTTTCTGGGATCAAGTGCATCCTAACTCACCTGCGCAGGATGTACTGATAATGATGATGGAGATGTTGTGCAGTATATATATATATATATATATATATATATATATATATATATATATCACTTAGGCTTCAAGTGCGTACTTGTTAGTAAAACCTATGGTTAAAATGTGACACTAAATACGACTAGTAAGTAGTACAGTAGCAGTACTAGTATACGTCGGTCAAATTATTCATCATGTCCACACATTGAATTGACGTGACAACACACTGCGCGTGAGGTGACAAAGAATCCGGGCGGCGTGTTCGGGTATTTTGGACTTCATATTTGGAGTACCACTTATCTATCGAAATATTTCATCATTCACTTAAAACAGTCGATTGATCATACATTGAGTACCATATAACTGGAATTAACCCATGCAAGTCGAAGAAGGATTGGCCGGTGCTGCCGGCTGGCGTCAAGTTCGATCCCACGGATCAGGAGCTGATCGAGTACCTTGAGGCCAAAGTGAGTGCTGACAGCGCGAGATCTCACCCTCTCATCGATTTGTTCATACCAACCATTGACAGCGAGCACGGCATATGCTACACCCATCCTGAGAAACTTCCAGGTAAGACACTGATCGGCCGTCTACTTGCACAAACATATTCCTTTATTTATAGCTCTATTTTTCTTTTTAGACGCAGACCTGGTGAAGCAATTACAATTTGACAGTTAATAAAAGGTGAAACAAGTGTCTGCAACATGCCAAAGATGTTATGAAAATGCCAACTACATACACTAAAACCTGTATTCGACAATACTGCAGGTATCACACTGAGTGGCCTAAGCAAGCATTTCTTCCAGCGCAATTCCAGGGCGTTCAAAATGGGCATGTGGACGCGTCGCAAGACACAGTCAGAGTGCGGCATGCACGCGATGTGGCACAACACCGGCAATACCTTGCCGGTGATGGTCAACGGTCGGCAGACGGGCAGCAAAAATGTTCTGGTGCCGCACACCAACAAGAACTTCGACCAACAGAGGACCAATTGGGTCATGCACCAGTACCACTGATACGTCTCCAACGTATCTATAATTTTTTATTGCTCCATGCTATATTATCTACTGTTTTGGACATTATTGGGCTTTATTATTCACTTTTATATTACTTTTGGGACTAACCTATTAACCGGAGGCCCAGCCCAGAATTGCTGTTTTTTGCCTATTTCAGAGTTTCGCAGAAAAGGAATATCAAACGGAGTCCAAACATAATGAAACCTTCGGGAACGTGATTTTTAGGAAGAATATGATCCAGGAGACTTGGACCCTACGTCAAGAAACAAAAGAGGAGGCCACGAGGTAGGGGGGCGCGCCCTCCACCCTCGTGGGCCCCCTGTTGCTCCACCCACGTACTCCTTCCTCCTATATATACCTCCATACCCCCAAACGATCAGATACGGAGCCAAAAACCTAATTCCACCGCCCCAACCTTCTGTACCCACGAGATCCCATCTTGGGGCCTATTCCGGAGCTCCGTCGGAGGGGGCACCCATCACGGAGGGCTTCTACATCATCACCATAGCCTCTCCGATGAAGTGTGAGTAGTTTACCTCAGACCTTCGGGTCCATAGTTATTAGCTAGATGGCTTCTTCTCTCTTTTTGGATCTCAATACAATGTTCTCCCCCTCTCTCGTGGAGATCTATTCGATGTAATCTTCTTTTTGCGGTGTGTTTGTTGAGGCCGATGAATTGTGGGTTTATGATCAATATTATCTATGAACAATATTTGAATCTTCTCTGAATTCTTTTATGTATGATTGGTTATCTTTGCAAGTCTCTTCGAATTATCAGTTTGGTTTGGCCTACTAGATTGATCTTTCTTGCAATGGGAGAAGTGCTTAGCTTTGGGTTCAATCTTGCGGTGTCCTTTCCCAGTGACAGTAGGGGCAGCAAGGCACGTATTGTATTGTTGCCATCGAGGATAACAAGATGGGTTTTTTTATCATATTGCATGAATTTATCCCTCTACATCATGTCATCTTGCTTAAGGCGTTACTCTGTTTTCATGAACTTAATACTCTAGATGCATGCTGGATAGCGGTCGATGAGTGGAGTAATAGTAGTAGATGCAGGCAGGAGTCAGTCTACTTGTCTCGGACGTGATGCCTATATACATGATCATACCTAGATATTCTCATAACTATGCTCAATTCTGTCAATTGCTCAACAGTAATTCGTTCACCCACCGTAAAATACTTATGCTCTTGAGAGAAGCCACTAGTGAAACCTATGGCCCCTGGGTCTATCTTCATCATATTAATCTTCCAACACTTAGTTATTTCCTTTGATTTTTACTTTGCTCTTATTTTACTTTGCATCTTTATCGCAAAAATACCAAAAATATTATCCTATCATATCTATCAGATCTCACTCTCGTAAGTGACCGTGAAGGGATTGACAACCCCTTATCGCGTTGGTTGCAAGGAGTTATTTGTTTTGTGTAGGTGCGAGGGACTCGCGCGTAGCCTCCTACTGGATTGATACCTTGGTTCTCAAAAACTGAGGGAAATACTTACGCTACTTTGCTGCATCACCCTTTCCGCTTCAAGGGAAAACCAACGCAGTGCTCAAGAGGTAGCAAGAAGGATTTCTGGCGGCGTTGCCGGGGAGGTCTACGCAAAAGTCAACATACCAAGTACCCATCACAATCCCTTATCTCCCGCATTACATTATTTGCCATTTGCCTCTCGTTTTCCTCTCCCCCACTTCACCCTTGCCGTTTTATTCGCCCTCTCTTTTCCGTTTGCCTCCTTTTCGCTTGCTTTTTGTTTGCCCGTGTGTTGGATTGCTTGTTTGTCACGATGGCTCAAGATAATACCAAATTATGTGACTTTACCAATACCAACAATAATGATTTCCTTAGCACTCCGATTGCTCCTCTTACCAATACTGAATCTTGTGAAATCAATGCTCCCTTGTTGGATCTTGTCATGAAAGATCAATTCGCCGGCCTTCCTAGTGAAGATGCCGCTACTCATCTAAATAGCTTCGTTGATTTGTGTGATATGCAAAAGAAGAAAGATGTTGATAATGATATTGTTAAATTGAAGCTATTTCCTTTTTCGCTTAGAGATCGTGCTAAAGCTTGGTTTTCGTCTTTGCCTAAAAATAGTATTGATTCTTGGAACAAGTGCAAAGATGCTTTTATCTCTAAGTATTTCCCTCCCGCTAAGATCATCTCTATTAGAAACAATATTATGAATTTTAAGCAACTTGACCATGAACATGTTGCACAAGCTTGGGAGAGGATGAAATTAATGATACGTAATTGCCCTACTCATGGTTTGAATTTGTGGATGATTATACAAAAAATTTATGCCGGATTGAATTTTGCTTCTAGAAATCTTTTAGATTCGGCCGCGGGAGGCACTTTTATGGAAATCACCTTAGGAGAAGCTACTAAACTCCTCGATAATATTATGGTTAATTATTCTCAATGGCACACTGAAAGATCTACTAATAAAAAAGTGCATGCGATAGATGAAATTAATGTTTTGAGTGGAAAGATGGATGAACTTATGAAATTATTTGCTAGTAAGAGTGTTTCTTCTGATCCTAAGTATATGCCTTTGTCTACTTTGATTGAGAATAACAATGAATCTATGGATGTGAATTTTGTTGGTAGGAATAATTTTGGTAACAACACGTATAGAGGAAACTTTAATCCTAAGCCTTATCCTAGTAATTCCTCTAATAATTATGGTAATTCCTACAACAACTCTTATGGAAATTTTAATAAGATGCCCTCTGAATTTGAGACTAGTGTTAAGGAATTTATGAATTCGCAAAAAAATTTCAATGCTTTGCTTGAAGAGAAATTGCTTAAAGTTGATGAATTGGCTAGGAGCGTTGATAGAATTTCTCTTGATGTTGATTCTTTAAAGCTTAGATCTATTCCTGCTAAGCATGATATCAACGAGTCTCTCAAAGCCATGAGAATTTCCATTGATGAGTGCAAAGAAAGAACCGCTAGGATGCGTGCTAAGAAAGATTGCTTTATGAAAACTTGTTCTTCAAATTTTTATGAAAATAAAGATGAAGATCTAAAAGTTATTGATGTGTCCCCTATTAAATCTTTGTTTTGCAATATGAATCTTGATAATGATGGGACTGAATATGATCCACCTTTACCTAGAAGGCGTTCCAAAAATTCGGAGTTTTTAGATCTTGATATTAAAATTGATAAAAGTGGGATTGAAGAAATCAAAACCCTAGATCCTAATAAACCCACTATTTTGGATTTCAAGGACTTTAATTATGAAAATTTCTCTTTGATAGATTGTATTTCCTTGTTGCAATCCGTGCTAAATTCTCCTCATGCTTATAGTCAAAATAAAGCGTTTACCAAACATATCGTTGATGCCTTGATGCAATCCTATGAAGAAAAGCTTGAGTTGGAAGTTTCTATACCTAGAAAACTTTATGATGAGTGGGAACCTACTATTAAAATTAAGATCAAGGATCATGAGTTCTATGCTTTATGTGATTTGGGTGCTAGTGTTTCCACTATTCCCAAAAATTTGTTCGATTTGCTAGATTTCCGCGATTTTGATGATTGCTCTCTAAACTTGCACCTTGTGGATTCCACTATTAAGAAACCTAAGGGAAGAATTAATGGTATTCTTATTGTTGCAAATAGGAATTATGTGCCCGTAGATTTTATCGTTCTTGATATAGATTGCAATCCTTCATGTCCTATTATTCTTGGTAGACCTTTCCTTAGAACGATTGGTGCAATTATTGATATGAAGGAAGGGAATATTAGATTCCAATTTCCATTAAAGAAAGGCATGGAACACTTCACTAGGAAGAAATAAAATTACCATATGAATCTATCATGAGAGCCACTTATGGATTGCCTACCAAAGATGGCAATACCTAGATCTATCCTTGCTTTTATGCCTAGCTAGGGGTGTTAAACGATAGCGCTTGTTGGGAGGCAACCCAATTTTATTTTTAGTTTTTTTTTGCTTTTTGCTTGTGTTTAGGAATAAATATTTGATCTATCCTCTGGTTAGATGTGTTTTTATGTTTTAATTAGTGTTTGTGCCAAGTTAAACCTATAGGATCTTCTTGGATGATATTTATTTGATCTTGCTGCAATTTCCAGAAACTTTCTGTGCACAAAAATAATTTTTAAAAATCACCAGAACGTGATAAAATAGTGATTCCAATTGCTGCTGATCAATAAACGAATTGCCTAGGTCGTCCTATTTTGGCTGATTTTTTGGAGTTCCAGAAGTTTGCGTTAGTTACAGATTACTACAGACTGTTCTGTTTTTGACAGATTCTGTTTTTCGTGTGTTGTTTGCTTATTTTGATGAATCTATGGCTAGTAATAGAGTTTATAAACCATAGAGAAGTTGGAATACAGTAGGTTTACACCAATATAAATGAATAATGAGTTCATTACAGTACCTTGAAGTGGTCTTTTGTTTTCTTTCGCTAACGGAGCTCACGAGATTTTCTGTTGAGTTATGTGTTGTGAAGTTTTCATGTTTTGGGTGAAAGATTTTGATCGATTATGGAACAAGGAGTGGCAAGAGCCTAAGCTTGGGGATGACCATGGCGCCCCCAAGATAATCTAAGGACACCATAAAGCCAAAACTTGGGGATGCCCCGGAAGGCATCCCCTCTTTTGTCTACTTCCATCGGTAACTTTACTTGGAGCTATATTTTTATTCACCACATGATATGTGTTTTGCTTGGAGCGTCTTGTATGATTTGAGTCTTTGCTTTGTAGTTTACCACAATCATCCTTTCTGTACACACCTTTTGAGAGAGCCATACATGATTTGGAATTTGTTAGAATACTCTATGTGCTTCGCTTATATCTTTTGAGTTATATAGTTTTGCTGTAGTACTTCACTTATATCTTTTAGAGCACGGTGGTGGATTTGTTTTATAGAAACTATTGATCTCTCATGCTTCACTTAGATTATTTTGAGAGTCTTAAATAGCATGGTAATTTGCTTAAATAATCCTAATATGCTTGGTATTCAAGATTAGTAAAAACTTTCTTATGAGTGTGTTGAATACTAAGAAAAGTTTGATGCTTGATAATTGTTTTGAGATATAAAGATGGTGATATTAGAGTCATGCTAGTTGAGTAGTTGTGAATTTGAGAAATACTTGTGTTAAAGTTTGTGATTCCCGTAGCATGCACGTATAGTGAACCGTTATGTGATGAAGTCGGAGCATGATTTATTTATTGATTGTCTTCCTTATGAGTGGCGGTCGGGGACGAGCGATGGTCTTTTCCTACCAATATATCCCCCTAGGAGCATGCACGTAATACTTTGCTTTCATAACTTGTGGATTTTTGCAATAAGTATATGAGTTCTTTATGACTAATGTTGAGTCCATGGATTATACGCACTTTCTTCCTTCCACCATTGCTAGCCTCTCTAATACCGCGCACTTTTCGCCGGTATCATACACCCACCATATACCTTCCTCGAAACAGCCACCATACCTACCTATCATGGCATTTCCATAGCCATTCCGAGATATATTTCCATGCAACTTTCTACCGTTCCGTTTATTATGACACGCTCCATCATTCTCATATTGCTTTGCATGATCATGTAGTCGACAACGTATTTGTGGCAAAGCCACTGTTCATAATTCTTTCATACATGTCACTCTTGATTCATTGCATATCCCGGTACACCGCCAGAGGCATTCATATAGAGTCATATTTTTTCTAAGTATCGAGTTGTAATTGTTGAGTTGTAAGAAAATAAAAGTGTGATGATCTTCATTTTGAGAGGATTGTCCCAAGTGAGGAAAAGGATGATGGAGACTATGATTTCCCCACAAGTCGGGATGAGACTCTGGACGAAAAAAAAGAGGCCATAAAAAAAGAGGAGAAAAGGCCCAAATAAAAAAAATGAGAGAAAAAGAGAGAAGGGACAATGTTACTATCCTTTTACCACACTTGTGCTTCAAAGTAGCACCATGATCTTCATGATAGAGAGTCTCTCATTTTGTCACTTTCATATACTAGTTGGAAATTTTCATTATAGAACTTGGCTTGTATATTCCAATGATGGGCTTCCTCAAAATGCCTAGGTCTTCGTGAGCAAGCGAGTTGGATGCACACCCACTTAGTTTCTTTTGTCGAGCTTTCATATACTTATAGCTCTAGTGCATCCGTTGCATGGCAATCCCTACTCACTCACACTGATATCTATTGATGGGCATCTCCATAGCCCGTTGATACGCCTAGTTTATGTGAGATTATCTTCTCCCTTTTTTGTCTTCTCCACAACCACCATTCTATTCCACATATAGTGCTATATCCATGGCTCACGCTCATGTATTGCGTGAAGATTGAAAAAGTTTGAGAATGTCAAAAGTATGAAACAATTGCTTGGCTTGTCATCGGGGTTGTGCATGATTTAAATACTTTGTGTGGTGAAGATAGAGCATAGCCACACTATATGATTTTGTAGGGATAACTTTCTTTGGCCATGTTATTTTGAGAAGACATGATTGCTTAGTTAGTATGCTTGAAGTATTATTATTTTTATGTCAATATTAAACTTTTGTCTTGAATCTTTCGGATCTGAATATTCATACCACAATTAAGAAGAATTACATTGAAATTATGCCAAGTAGCACTCCGCATCAAAAATTCTGTTTTTATCATTTACCTACTCGAGAACGAGCAGGAATTATGCTTGGGGATGCCTGATACGTCTCCAACGTATCTATAATTTTTGATTGCTCCATGCTATATTATCCACTATTTTGGACATTATTGGGCTTTATTATTCACTTTTATATTACTTTTGAGACTAACCATTAACCGGAGGCCCAACCCAGAATTGCTGTTTTTTGCCTATTTCAGAGTTTCGCAGAAAAGGAATATCAAACGGAGTCCAAACGGAATGAAACCTTCGGGAACGTGATTTTTTGGAAGAATATGATCCAGGAGACTTGGACCCTACGTCAAGAAACAAAAGAGGAGGCCACGAGGTAGGGGGGCACGCCCACCCACCCAGGGCGCGCCCTCCACCCTCGAGGGCCCCCTGTTGCTCCACCGACGTACTCCTTCCTCCTATATATACCTACGTACCCCCAAACGGTTCGATACGGAGCCAAAAACCTAATTCCACTGCCGCAACCTTCTGTACCCACGAGATCCCATCTTGGGGCCTGTTCCGGAGCTCCGCCGGAGGGGGCACCCATCACGGAGGGCTTCTACATCATCACCATAGCCTCTCCGATGAAGTGTGAGTAGTTTAGCTCAGACCTTCGGGTCCATAGTTATTAGCTAGATGGCTTCTTCTCTCTTTTTGGATCTCAATACAATGTTCTCCCCCTCTCTCGTGGAGATCTATTCGATGTAATCTTCTTTTTGCGGTGTGTTTGTTGAGACCGATGAATTGTGGGTTTATGATCAATATTATCTATGAACAATATTTGAATCTTCTCTGAATTTTTTATGTATGATTGGTTATCTTTGCAAGTCTCTTTGAATTATCAGTTTGGTTTGGCCTACTAGATTGATCTTTCTTGCAATGGGAGAAGTGCTTAGCTTTGGGTTCAATCTTGCGGTGTCCTTTCCCAGTGACAGTAGGGGCAGCAAGGCACGTATTGTCTTGTTGCCATCGAGGATAACAAGATGGTTTTTTATCATATTGAATGAATTTATCCCTCTACATCATGTCATCTTGCTTAAGGCGTTACTCTGTTTTCATGAACTTAATACTCTAGATGCATGCTGGATAGCGGTCGATGAGTGGAGTAATAGTAGTAGATGCAGGCAGGAGTCGGTCTACTTGTCTCGGACGTGATGCCTATATACATGATCATACCTAGATATTCTCATAACTATCCTCAATTCTGTCAATTGCTCAACAGTAATTCGTTCACCCACCGTAAAATACTTATGCTCTTGAGAGAAGCCACTAGTGAAACCTATGGCCCCCGGGTCTATCTTCATCATATTAATCTTCCAACACGTAGTTATTTCCTTTGATTTTTTACTTTGCTTTTATTTTACTTTGCATCTTTATCACAAAAATACCAAAAATATTATCCTATCATATCTATCAGATCTCACTCTCGTAAGTGACCGTGAAGGGATTGACAACCCCTTATCGCGTTGGTTGCGAGGAGTTATCTATTTTGTGTAGGTGCGAGGGACTCGCGCGTAGCCTCCTACTGGATTGATACCTTGGTTCTCAAAAACTGAGGGAAATACTTACGCTACTTTGCTGCATCACCCTTTCCTCTTCAAGGGAAAACCAACGCAGTGCTCAAGAGGTAGCAACCACCTCGGGGACCTGGAGCAAGAGAAGGAGCGGGAGCTGGTCCTCTGCAAGATTTTCTACCAGACGAACACTAGGGCCAGGAGTAAAAAGATTATAAGTTAGTTTGGTATTGTTACTTGTACTACCTTGTCGTCCGCAAGTTGGTATTGTTGTTAACGATCTTTTGGTATGAACTTGGCATTTGCTTCCAACCATCATGCCGAGGGTCGACGTGGATATAAAGCTGAATCATTTGTTTCGAAACAAATTTTCAGGCACCTGATTTTTATTTGATGGGTAGCATAAGGACCTGTCGTTCGAATTCCCAATTCTCCAAATTTTTCAAAACAAGTGCATTGATATGTCTCCAACGTATCTATAATTTATGAAGTATTCATGCTGTTATATTATCTATCTTGGATGTTTAATGGGCTTTATTATACACTTTTATATGATTTTTGGGACTAACCTATTAACCTAGAGGCTAGTGCCAGTTTCTGTTTTCTCCTTGTTTTAGAGTATCGCAGAAAAGGAAAACCTAACGGACTCCAATTGACGTGCCATTTGACGGAGATCATTTTTGGACCAGAAGAAGCCCACAGAGTACTGGAAGTAGGCCAGAAGAGTCCCGGGCTGCCCACAAGGGTGGGGGGCGCGCCCACCCCCCTAGGGCGCGCCCCCTGCCTCGTGGACAGCCCGGAAACCCCCCTGACGTGAAATCAACGCCAACACCTCTCATATATACCCAAACTTCCAGAAAGAAACCTAGATCGGAAGTTCCGCCGCCGCAAGCCTCTGTAGCCACGAGAAATCAATCTAGGCCCTCTCCGGCACCCTGCCGGAGAGGGCCATCATCACCGGTGGCCATGGAGGAGTATCTCGGAGAGGCCATCATCGCCATGAAGGCCAAGGACCAGAGGGAGAACCTTTCCCCATGTAGGGGGGAGGCCATGGAAGAGGAAGCACAAGGGGGAGAACCTCTCCTCCTCTCTATTGGTGGCGCTGGAGTGTCATCAGGAGGGGAATCATCGGCGCGGTGATCGTCTTCATCAACATCACCACCATCATTACCATCCTCATCTCTTTTACGCGGTCCACCCTCCCGCACCCTGCTGTAATCCCTACTTGAACATGGTGCTTTATGCCACATATTATGATCCAATGATGTGTTGCCATCCTATGATGTTTTGAGTAGATATCTTTTGTCTTTGGGTTGATTGATAATCTAGATTGGTACGAGTTGCATGTTTTACTTTGATGCTGTCCTATGGTGCACTCCATGTCGCGCAAGCTTGAGGGGTTCCCGTTGTAGGGTGTTGCAATATGTTCATGATTCGCTTATAGTGGGTTGGTGAGTGACTGAAACACAAACCTGAGTAAGAGGGATTGTTGCGTATGGGAATAAAGAGGACTTGATGCTTTAATACTATGGTTGGGTTTTACCTTAATGATCTTTAGTAGTTGCGGATGCTTGCTAGAGTTCCAATCATAAGTGCATATGATCCAAGTAGAGAAAGTATGTTAGGTTATGCCTCTCCCTCATATGAAACTACAATAGTGATCACCGGTCTTGTTAACGGTTGCCTAGGACAATTCCGCACACCGATCCACCATTATTCCAGACTCGCTATTTATAATATTTAGTATTATATTCTAACTTTATGATAACAACACCTACTTTTATATTTTAGCTCTCCGTTATCATGCAAAGTTATCCTCTTCATACCCACAACGTAGTTTTATTTCTCGTTGCTAGTTGGAAGCAAACGTTCAGTGTACGTAGAGTCGTATCAGTGGCAGATAGGGCTTGAGAGAATATTGATCTTACCTTTAGCTCCTTGTGGGTTCGACACTCCATACTTATCACTTCCACCTTTGGAAATTGCTACGATGATTCCCTGCACTTGGGGATTATCATGCATGCTCTTATTATCATGATGAAAAAACAATATCCCTGCTACATCCCAGTTATCAGTCTGTACTTGCAGAATTCTCTCGTTTATTGAGCACGTATATTGTTTTTTCAGGTCGAGCAAGTTTCAACTAGGCTGTAGACTGCCCAGGCTTGGTTTTGTTTTTAACAGGCCCAGCCCATGATGACAACGGGGCACAAAGATCCAGCAGGTATCTACTGGCCTCTGGCCCGCCATCGTTAGTTATATTTTGTCTTACAACATCCGCAGGCACTTTATTTTACTGAATCAAACACACAACCCAGTTCTATTTTCCTCTTGAAACGCATGTCCTACATCCGTTTTCTAATCTCTACCTATAGTTTTACTAGTTCATATACATGTATCATTATATTGAAAATACATAAAATTCACTTTTCATGTTTACATCCTTATTTTTGTTGTTGTTTTCCCTCCCAGTGCTGATTTTTTTACCACTGGTTTTCCCTTAAACCAACTCAATTGTCCCACGTCTTATTTTCTTACAAAAACAAAACGATTTTTTGGCAAATCAATAAGTTCTTAAAAAAATGTTTATCATTTCGGGATTACATAAGTTCGGACTCCACCGAAATATGCAAAATAAGGTTGAACTTTTTGACCGTGGTCCTGGGCAGAAAATGGGCTATAATAAATTACTTAAGAATTAGCAAATGGGCTGCAAATTATTAAAAAATAGCAAATGGGCTCTATGTTGTCTGCCACAGATTTGGAGGCTGATTTGTAGGCCTACTAAGTTCATGCGTACACAAGGTTTATCAAAAAAGAAACTTTGTCAACAATCGACTCTACCAGCCTCAGACCGTTAGATGTCAATATAACGGGAATCGTGCTTCTTCAGTCTCTAATCTTCCTGCCCCAGGCGCCCAAACCAGCGCCGTTGGAACCGCCTACTCCCGCCTCCCGTGGCCGGCTATGCTGCCGGGCAGGCCTCACGGCCCCATCATATACTCGCATCCCTGGCCTGTTTATCCCTCTACTCACCCACACCTCCTATTATTTTCAGGCGACGGCAGCTGAACCAGTCAACCCTCGTACTCTCCACCGCGTGGGCATCCACTGCCATGTCTTCCCCGGCTCCGTTTCGTTCCCTTCGTAGGCCTCGCCGTCGTCCACCGCCCTGGTGCTCTCGGTGCGGCGTGGTCAACGTGGTCAACGAACGACATCCATCGGAAGTGGACTGTACGTGGAGAGGCTGACAGCTGGGTCCACGACCGCACACAAGGAAATGCCTCCTTATTACACGCAAAATAATGATTCTTCCACCTGACATCTGGGACCCGCCGCAAGGGCCTCTGTATTTCGCGAAAAAACGTTCCCTCCGCTGATAGGTCGGACCCACCAACTATATCTTCGCACGCAAGGAAGTGCCTCCTTATTGCGCACAAAAAATGAATACCCCCTGCTAGCTAGGACCCACCACTGTGGGAGGCTGACTTGTGGGCCTACTAAATTGACGGGGACGGAGGGCTTTGTCAACTTAGTCAATATGAACGAATCTAGCTCCAGTGACCGTACGAAGTCCATCCAACGGCCTTAGTGCTTCTTCAACCTCTGGTCTTCTTGCTCCAGCCGCCCAAAGCAGCGTCGGCCGTGCCGCCTGCTCCTGCCTCCCATGGCCGGCTGTGCTGCCGCGGAGGCCTCACTGTGACGCCCTCGATTCAATCGTACACTAATCATACACGCAAATGTGTACGATCAAGATCAAGGACTCACGGGAAGATATCACAACACAACTCTAGACACAAATAAAATAATACAAGCTTTATATTACAAGCCATGGGCCTCGAGGGCTTGAATACATAAGCTTGAATACACAAGAGTTAGTGGAAGCAATAATATCTGAGTACAGACATGAGTTAGACAAGTTTGCCTTAAGAAGGCTAGCACAAAAGTAGCAACGATCGAAAAGGCAAGGCCTCCTGCCTGGGAGCCTCCTAACTACTCCTGGTCGTCAGCGGTCTCCACGTAGTAGTAGGCATCGGTGGTGGCATCTGGCTCCTGGGCTCTGACATCTGGTTGCAGCAACCGGAAAGAAGAAGAAAGGGGGAAGCAAAGCAACCGTGAGTACTCATCCAAAGTACTCGCAAGCAAGGATCTACACTACATATGCATCGGTGTCAATGAAAATGGTAGTATATGTGGACTGAACTGCAGAATGCTAGAAGAGAAGGGGAAAGCCTAGCCTATCGAAGACTTGCATCTTCTGGAAACCACCATCTTGCAGCAACAGGAGGGAGTAGAGTAGCATAAAGTAAAGTAGTAGTAGTGTTATCAACCTCGGCCAGAGATCCTTTCTCGACACCCCGCGAGAAAGCAATCCCAGAGCCATACTATATAGTTATCATCACAATCCATTACTCATCACAAGTATCCAGTTCTAGTTGTATCGATCGGGACACAACTCCAAGTGTCCGTTACCGTAGGACAGGCTATCGATAGATGTTTTCTTCCCTGCAGGGGTGCACCAACTTACCCACCACGCTCGATTAACTCCGGCCGGACACACTTTCCTGGGTCATGCCCGGCCTCGGCCAAACAATACGCCTCAACCCCACCTAGGCTTAATAGAGAGGTCAGCACGCCGGACTAAACCTATGCCCCCAGGGGTCATGGGCCATCGCCCCGGGAACTCCTGCACGTTGCGTGGGCGGCCGGTGAGCAGACCTAGCTACCTCCTTAAAAAGGTAGGAGCTTACCAGTCCAACCCGGCGTGCACCGCTCAGTCGCTGATGTCTATTAAGCTTCGGCTGATGCATACGTGTGACACCCAAGTTTTTATTGGATTTTTTTTTCAAAAGGTTTATTTGACTTGAGGGGAGTGATTTAAAATTTTTCTTCAAGAGAACTCTCCCTCTCCTATATTTTTCTTTATGGCAAAAATTTTATTTGAATTCACCCAAGATCCTCCTTTGGTCTTGGAGGTTCTTGCTTTTCATTTGGGCTCAAGACAAAATGTTTTTCATTTGAGAAAATAACTTTTGAAAACCTTTTCTTGAATTTGCACTATGGCTTTTGGAAAGTCCTTTGCCACTTCCAACTATTCCTTCTTGCCATGGCATTAGTGCAAATCCTCTCTCCTAACCCTTCCCTCACCTTTGGATCATGATTTGCATCAAATCCAGCAAGTTGAACCTCCCCATGTGATCTTTTTCATTCAAATTCTATTCAAACAAATTTCTGTCTTCTCTTATAGCTCTTGGAGTTTTGCAAAGGAACTCCTTTTTCTGTTTTGATTTTTGGCCCCAAACTTCCTTCCCCTCCTAGTCCTTTGAACCCTCAACCTAGAACCATGAAGATCCACTGGTCTCCAGTTCAAAAATTTCAAACTACAGCAGCTGCAAGTTTGGACCAGATTTGCCAAATTTGGTGAAATTCATTCAAAACCTTCTCCAAAAATTCCAAGTAAATTCATGCAGCCCCTGGGTGCTTTGAGTGATCATCTCACCAAGTTATAGCCCCAGAAAAATTTATCTCTTTACCAAAACCTACTGTCGAACACCTGCAATGCTTGGTCACTGTCAAGTTTCAGTTAAGTTCAGACAACACTGCAGTGGCTGCTGTCGTTTTCTTCAGAAACGGGCATCGATCTCGCCAGTGCCATCACGTCGCCTTGCTCCTCGTCCTCGCCCACTTGTTCCTGCACCGCACGAGTGCCTGGCATCTTGCGGGCGTCGGCGACGAGCAGCATAAGGTGCGCCCCCCCGTGACCGACGCCGGCGGCGGCTTTGCGGACACCAGCGGGAGACACGGCGCCGCCGACTCCTCCCAGCGCCGCCCAAACCACCGGAGCCCGCCGCGTGGCCGTCCACTCCCCTGAATGCGCTGCCTCTCTCGTCGTGAACCCCAGGGCGCGGAGCGCGCTCTCTGCCGCCGTTGAGCCCGTGCGGTCACCTCACCGTGGACAGACGCCATTACGCCAGGGCCAGCTCCGTTTAGCTGCAAAACGAGTCCCGTAACATCCATTGATGCTGCTCGACCGCTCAAACCCCCTGCCAACCCACTGCTCCGCCGTAATCGCTCGCCGGAGATTCTCCGTTCATGGCCACCCCGTCGATCTGCCTATAAATAGAGGTCCCGAGCTTCAACTCGAGCACCCACCAGCCCTACACTTCCCCTAGAGCACGCCTAGCCACTGGTAGAGCCCCGAGGAGGTCTCCTTCCTCGACTCCGGCCGCCGCGATCCGCCACGGGATCCAGCCCGATTCGCCCCCGTGTGTGCTCCGCAGCCCCCATTCTCTTGCCAGTAGCTTCTCCTTGCATCACCCGTTCTAACCCGCGCCTCAATTCGTACTTTGCAGCCCTCCACCGGAGTTCCCCAACCTCACCCGAACCGCCGTCCGCCGGAGATAGTGTCGCCGTCGACGTGGTGCTCCCCGTTGGACGAGTCCACAACCCACCGATGCGGAAGAAGACACTGAAGCTCTTGGTACCCTCCGTTTCTCCTAACTCGCCGTGGTTCGACGCCGGCGTCCACCACCGTCTTCGGGCGCCGGCGAGCTTTCAAACCTGACATGCGGGCCCCGCGTGTCAGCCTCTGTTTTATTTCCCCGAACCGTTTTCTGTTGGCGCCTTCGGGCAAAATACGTTTTCTCCTTGCGCTTGCGCATTCCCAGCCGAAGCGTTTTCTGTTTTCTCAGTTAAAACCCTGGAACTTTTCTGTTTCATTACAGATAAGTCCCTGGACAGAAACCTTTATAACTTTTTAATGAAAAGGTATTTTTGAGTGATTCTTTTTTTGTCAATCTCCAAATTTTGTCTAGTTTTTTATGGGATTTAGTTGATAAGTATTTGGCAAAGTTTCTGTGCATGTGTTGGTTTTCACGTTAGTACCCCGTTTCGTGATTGCCGTAGGTTCCGGGAGAGGGGACGGAGCCGCGAACTTCGCCGAGCTAGACTCCGACTTCTCCGAACCAGGCAAGCATGTTTGAACATTTGATATGGCAGATGTTTTGCATGTTCATGTGAAATTTTGTGCGTGGCACGTGAGTGTCGATAAATACCTCGTTACTTGTAAGGCAACGACCCGGTTGTTCCGAAGTTGCGATGACCTCTGATGAGAGGTGGCCTGATCATGTGGTGACATGAAGGGCAGCAAGGTGGTATTGTTGTAGCATGCCAGCCTTGCGTCATCCGACTTCCTTCGACGTTAACGTGGTTGGAGCCACGTTATCGATCTTTTCCCGCATGTTCCAAAGTTGCGATGACCTCTGATGAGAGGTGGCCTAAACATGTGGTGACATGAAGGGCAGCAAGGTGGTACTGTTGTAGCATGCCAGCCTTGTGTCATCCGACTTTTCCGACGTTAACATGGTTGGAGCCGTGTTATCGTCCCTTCCCCTTTCCGTGCTACCACATGTCTCATTGCCAGGATACGGTTTAGTAAGTTGGTAACCTCTTTCCGTGTACACACCAAACAGAGAGGCCGGGATGATGGTACCTTGGCCCAGGATTAAAGCCAGTCATTCGGTCAGGGGGCATGGGTGTTTCCGGTTGGGACCGAGAGGGGGGGCACCCCCTTATAGCGCGCTTATAGAAATTTGATCCCATGCTACGCGAGGTTGTAGCCTCCCCGACTCGAGGTTTTTCCTGAATGTTGCCGAGGGTGATCCCTGGCTTCGGATGGTTAAATTGGATGTGTACTGGTTAGACGTGTTCCTTCCAGAACACCGTAGACGGAACTAGTCCCCGTGACTACTGAAATCCGTTGGCTGTGGTCAAGTACAAACTCTGCAGAGTCAATTCTTTCCAAATCATCGTATCCATGATCAGTAATGTAGACTTTACATCCAAATCTATCCGTGTGAAAAACTTGCCCCGGTGAACAAGCTCAAGTGGTAAATTCATTTTGATCGTTATTCCTGTGGATGGACTAACATTATATTTGTCTCGTGCTTGTGATAAGTTATATTCCCGAACTATTGTATTGTTGTGTTACAATATAAGCCCTTTATGTGACGTCGCGCAGACGTCCGACTGTGGCGTGTACTCGTTTCTCACTTTCGATATAAGCCCTTTATGTGATGTCGCTCAGACGTCCAACTGCGGCATGCACTGTCTTTACTTTCTGTTATAAGCCCTTTATGTGGTGTCGCCCCGACGCCCGACTGTGGCATTATTGTTCCGCATTTTCCTCTCGAGGAGTCTTTCAGACACTCGTTTGGCACCTGTATTATTACTCCGCATTTTCCTCTCGAGGAGTCTTTCAGACACTCGTTTGGCACCTGTATTATTATTCCGCATTTTCCGCTCGAGGAGTCTTTCAGACACTCGTTTGGCACCAGTATTACTATTCTGCAGTTTCCGCTCGAGGCGTCATTCAGACCCTCGCTTGGCACCCAGTATTTATTATCTCTATGTCTGATCGCACTGGTTAACTTATTCATGTGCTTCATGTTTGCATTTGTTATACCTTATGTCCGAACTGTCTTGCGAGTACTTTCATAGTACTCACCTGGCTTGTTGATTTGGCCAGATGTTGACGAAGGCGATCTCTTGGATGAAGAGTTTGATAGCGCGTCCGACGCCTAGAGGAGTCCCAGTCAGTCCTGCACGATCCCGGATATTGGTCACTTGTATCGTTTACGCTTCCGCCACCCGCAATAAGTCTTCTCGAGCCTCACTCCGACGCTCGAAGAGTTGTAGTATTCTGGAATCATGTCACTCGCTTCGCGATGATATTTCCACCACCGTTATTATCGTGAGTTAGAAGTTTGCCACCCTATCCGCCGTATTTGTTTTATCGGCGTGCATGTAATAAATCGTTGGGCAGTCTCTGCTCGACTTTGTATTATATTTAGTACTCCTGGTATTTTTTTCTTCTGTGACCAATGTATTGTCTACCAGTGAGAAGGAATTCTTCCTCGCTGGTCCGTAACAGGGATTGGTTTCTCAATAATTATTTTATTGAAAAACAGGTCGTGACAAGCTTGGTATCAGAGCCAGGCTGACTGTACGAAGCCACTAGGTGCGATCGCTAATCGGTTATTAGCGTCTTTAGTGCTTTTTCAGCATTTTGCAATTGTAGCTATTTTCTGTTTGTCATCATAAAATTTATGACATGACTACTCAGAATTTTTGCCTACTTTTGTAGATGGCTGGCGGCTGTGAGAATCGAGTGTTCACCAACGTGCCCGAGGGGTTTGTCAAGCTCCTCGTCTCCATCACCAAGCTCGCGATCGGGCCAGCAGCTCGCCCGGAGTTCACACTCTATCAGCACAAGCTCAGTGACGACGTGTCTATGCACCAGGCTGTGGTGCAATTCAGGGGAGGACGATCTGCTGCTCGCCATTTCCGTTTTACGGGAAGGGCCATGCCTACGGAGAGGCATGCCATGCAGATGGCTGCCCGTGAGGCGATAGCTCGCCTTCGGGACATCCTTCCTACGATGAAGACTCGTCGCTACCGCTATCTCCCATGCCATGTGCCTTACACCAGCCACTATGCGTTCGCCTACCATCGGGGAGAGCGAGATGAAGCCATCGAGATGGTTGTGGAGTATCTCAAGGCTCTGGAGGAGTCTTTCGACAACCTCGTAGATGATCTTGTGGCTGCCCGCATGGACTTAGTCCGGGGCGGTCCTGCCAGCAGGAAGGAGCTTCTCCACACGGCGCCGCCTCTGACATTCGTCTCGTCTTCAGCCTCGTATGCACCGGCCGTTTTGGCCACTGCTCGCCGTCTTCCTACCACTGAGGAGTTCGACCGAGTCATCGCTCCTACTCCAGTCAGAGCCGCACCGCCTGCCGCACGCGTTCTACCACCAGTTGCCCCCGCACCATCACCGCAGCGCAGTGTCGCACGGCAGGAGCCAGCTAGAGAGGAGGAGGTTGATTCTCCTGGACCGCTGAGCCTTGCCATCGGCAAGGGGAAGGAGATCTTCACCATCTCCGACTGAGAGCACCGAGTAGCCGCGTGTTATGCCTGCTTGTATGATGTGTTGTTCTTATCTGTACGCTAGTTTGTATTGGTGTGTTTGCTGCCTTCCGGAGTAGTACGCTAGTTTTTAATAACATGTCAGGATTGTGTACGCACAACCTGAGTGCTGTATCTTGTGTTTGCTTTCGCATGTAAGATTTGTGTTAAGCACTTCTTCTCCGTGAAAATTATTTGTGTTTCTTTGAAAACCTTGAAGCCTTTTTGATTATTGCCTTTGCAAAGGTTTTCCTGCGCTACACGGTTTTTCCCATGGGTTTTGCAAATGATACCCCAGACTGGAGAAATGTCTCGCCCTTGGACTCGCTCTATGCCCAATCAGCCAGAAGAGGTTTACGGAACACAGACCAGCAACAATTTCACTCAGGGTCAGTCCAGCCAACAGGACAGCGAAGCGGCACTATCTCAAGTATGCCGTCTCTTCGAGCAAAGCCAGCAACAGCACCAGGAGATGATGAACCATGTCATCAATATGGGAAACCACCGTGAACCCTATCAACCACATTCCAAGTTATCTGAGTTACAGAAGACTCGCCCCTCAACTTTTGCTCACACCGACAGGCCACTGGAAGCCGATGATTGGCTTCGCGAGATTGAAAGGAAACTGATTATCGCTCAATGCTCCGATCATGAGAAGGTGCTTTATGCACCACACTACCTTACTGGAGCAGCCGCAGCATGGTGGGAGAACTTCCTACACGTGCACCCCAGGGAACACAACATCACCTGGGAAGAATTCAAGGAAGGCTTCCGTGGGGCACACATTCCCAGGAGCATCCTAAAGATCAAGAAGAGAGAGTTTGATGACCTGAAGCAAAGAGGCATGACCGTCACAGAATACAACGGCCAGTTTACCCAACTGTCTCGTTATGCCTACGACGAGCACATGACAGAAAACAAGAAGATGGAAAAATTCCTGGACGGCCTGGCACCAGCATTAAGATGCCAACTGATTGTACACACCTTTCCGGATTTTAAGACGCTGGTGGACAAGGCCATCACCCTGGAGAATGAGCGCCGTAGTCTGGAAGATATCCGCAAGCGGAAGAGGGACAAGACGACTCTTGCCCGCAGCAACCGAGGCAAGACTGAGGTCCCAAGGACAGACACGAGGAGATCCCCAACTACTGAGCCAAGACCCGTCGGACAATTTCATGCCAGAGACAAGGAGTTCACATACCGTCCAAGGGTCACCTGCTATGCTTGTGGTCAACAAGGGCATTATGCTAAACAGTGCCCGAAGCCAAGAGACTCGGCACCCAAGCCGAACAATGGTGGAAACAATCCAGCCCCCAAGCGCAACAACTTCAATCCCAGCAACAACCACAGGAAGGGTCACTTGAACCATGTGACCAGGGAAGAAGCGCAGAATGCCCCAGACATCGTGCTCGGTACGTTCCCTATCAACACAGTACCTGCCACGGTTTTGTTTGATTCTGGAGCTTCCCATTCGTTCGTTTCGAAGAGTTTTGTTTCACAACATGGTTTTCCGATACTTCCCTTGGAAAAATCTATGATCATCAAGTCCCCCGGAAATAAGCAAATTGCTCAGGGTTACTGCCAGGGAGTGGTCATTGAGTTCGAAGGACCACCATTCCACGCGAATCTCATCGTGTTGGAAAGTAAAGGACTGGATGTCATTTTAGGAATGGACTGGTTAACCACCAACAAAGGATTCATTGACTGTTTCAATCGGACAGTGATTCTCACTCACCATCACGGCAAGACAATAAGAGTTTCCGCTCAAGAAAGGCCATGATCACAGAAACCAAAACTGAACAAGATGGACATCGCAGAATTAAGAAAAGTGCCAGTGGTATGCGAGTTCCCTGATGTGTTCCCGGAAGAACTACCAGGTATGCCACCAGACCGAGAGATCGAATTTAGCATTGAATTAGCACCTGGCACCGCTCCCATTTATAAGAAGCCGTATAGAATGGCACCCTCCGAATTGGTGGAGTTGAAGAAGCAGATAAAAGAATTATTGGACAAGGGGTTTATACGAGCCAGCTCCTCACCATGGGGTTCGCCCGTATTGTTCGCCAAGAAGAAGGATCGGACACTGAGACTATGCATAGACTATCGAGCCCTCAATATGGTCACCATCAAAAACAAATACCCGATGCCACGGATAAATGATTTGTTTGACCAGCTCGCACAAGCTAAAGTATTTTCAAAGATTGATTTGAGATCAGGATACCATCAACTGAAGGTACGAACAGAGGATATCCCCAAGACAGCATTCACTTCCAGATATGGGTTATACGAGTTTACGGTGATGCCGTTTGGACTAACAAACGCCCCCGCATATTTCGTCCACCTCATGAACAAAGTATTCATGAAATTCATGGACAAATTTGTGGTGGTATTCATTGACGACATTCTGGTTTACTCAAGGACACCCGAAGAGCATGCTGAGCACCTCCGAATTGTTTTGGGAGAATTGAGGAAGCATCAGTTGTACGCCAAGTTTAGCAAATGCGAATTTTGGCTAAGACAAGTTGGTTTCTTAGGCCATATACTGAACCAAGAAGGCGTGGCCGTAGACCCAGAAAAAGTCAAGGCCATACTAGACTGGAAGCCACCCGCGAATGTTACAGATGTACGGAGTTTCCTAGGAATGGCCGGATATTACCGGAGATTTATTGAAGGATTCTCCACTGTGGCAAAACCTATGACCCAACTGCTCAAGAAGGACAAGAAATTCGTATGGACGGAAGCATGTGAGCAGAGCTTCCAAGAACTCAAGAAGAAGCTGACAACCGCACCAGTCTTAACTGTGCCAGACATACACAAGAGCTTTGAGGTGTATTGTGACGCGTCCCGAAAAGGTCTCGGATGTGTGCTAATGCAGGATGGCAAAGTTGTCGCATATGCTTCCAGACAGCTGCGAAAGCATGAGGAAAATTACCCAACACATGACTTGGAACTAGCAGCAGTTATACATGCACTCAAGGAGTGGAGGCACTTTCTGTTGGGAAATCGCTGTGAAATATATACGGACCATAAGAGCCTCAAATATATCTTCACACAGCCAGAGCTGAACTTACGCCAACGACGCTGGTTGGAACTGGTCAAAGACTATGACGTCGGTATTCACTACCACCCAGGAAAAGCAAATGTAGTGGCCGATGCCCTTAGCCGAAACCCCAGCCCGGACAGTGACGGTCAACAAAACTTGAGGCCTGAGTTTCAGCGAGAGTTCACTCGGCTCAACATGATGTTAGTCTCTGAGGGCACCATATCGAACCTGGAGATACAACCCACCTTAGTGGAACAAATCAAGAAGGCTCAACAGGGACATCCCAGTATCGAAGGCATAAAGAAGAAAATGAACCATAGTAAGACTTCAGAATTCGTCACGGACAGTGAAGGAACGTTATGGTACCGGGACAGACTTTGCGTACCTAACATTGAGGAGCTCAAGCAACAGATCTTGACGGAGAGCCACACCGCTCCATACTCGATACATCCTGGAGGAACCAAAATGTACAAAGACATCCAGGAAAGATTTTGGTGGCACGGTATGAAAAGAGATATAGCCACATTCATTGCTTGTTGCGATTCATGTCAGCGCATCAAGGCCGAGCACCAAAAGCCAGCAGGGCTACTCCAGCCTAACAGGATACCGGAGTGGAAATGGGATGAAATCGGAATGGACTTCATTGTCGGATTACCCCGATCACAGCGTGGGAATAACGCCATCTGGGTCATCACAGACCGACTAACCAAGGTTGCTCACTTCATTCCCGTGAAGACTACCTACTCCACACAAAGACTGGCAAAAATCTATCTCTCCCGTATAGTTTGCTTGCACGGAGTCCCCAAGACTATAATATCAGACCGAGGCACCCAATTCATCTCCAAATTTTGGGATCACCTACAACAAGCTCTGGGCACGCAACTAGCTTTCAGTACAGCGTACCACCCTCAGACAGATGGACAAACAGAGCGTGTAAACCAAATCCTAGAAGATATGCTAAGAGCCTGTGTACTCACCTATGGATCCAGTTGGGAAGAGAGTTTGCCCTATGCCGAATTTGCGTACAACAACAGTTACCAAGCCAGCTTGCAAATGGCACCCTTTGAAGCATTGTACGGACGGAGGTGTCGTACCCCATTGAATTGGTCAGAAACAGGTGACAGCCGTATCTTCGGCCCAGATATGCTTAAGGAGGCCGAGGAAAAAGTTAAACAAATCAGGGAGAGACTCAAGACAGCACAGAGCCGACAAAAGAGCTACTATGATCAGAAGCATCGTGAGGTCAGCTTTGAACCTGGTGATTCCGTATACCTCCGAGTATCTCCTATGAGGGGTCTACAACAGTTCAAAATTAAGGGGAAACTAGCCCCAAGATTTATTGGACCATTTTGTGTAAAGGCACGAAGAGGCACGGTAGCCTACCAACTAGACCTGCCCAAGGAGCTGTCAGACGTCCATGACGTATTCCACGTCTCGCAGTTGAGGAAATGTGTGAGTAACCCGGAGAAACATGTACCTCATGAGGACATTGATATGCAACCAGATTTCACCTACAGAGAAAGGCCAGTAAAGATTTTAGAAGAGTCTGAATGGAGGACCCGTCAGAAAATGACAAAGTTTTTCAGGGTCCAGTGGAGCAACCACACCGAGGATGAAGCCACATGGGAAAGGGAAGATTTCCTCCGAACAGAGTATCCATATCTATTTGAGGATCAGCAGAAATCTCGAGGACGAGATTTTTCCTAAGGGGGTAGGTGTTGTGACACCCAAGTTTTTATTGGATTTTTTTTCAAAAGGTTTATTTGACTTGAGGGGAGTGATTTAAAATTTTTCTTCAAGAGAACTCTCCCTCTCCTATATTTTTCTTTATGGCAAAAATTTTATTTGAATTCACCCAAGATCCTCCTTTGGTCTTGGAGGTTCTTGCTTTTCATTTGGGCTCAAGACAAAATGTTTTTCATTTGAGAAAATAACTTTTGAAAACCTTTTCTTGAATTTGCACTATGGCTTTTGGAAAGTCCTTTGCCACTTCCAACTATTCCTTCTTGCCATGGCATTAGTGCAAATCCTCTCTCCTAACCCTTCCCTCACCTTTGGATCATGATTTGCATCAAATCCAGCAAGTTGAACCTCCCCATGTGATCTTTTTCATTCAAATTCTATTCAAACAAATTTCTGTCTTCTCTTATAGCTCTTGGAGTTTTGCAAAGGAACTCCTTTTTCTGTTTTGATTTTTGGCCCCAAACTTCCTTCCCCTCCTAGTCCTTTGAACCCTCAACCTAGAACCATGAAGATCCACTGGTCTCCAGTTCAAAAATTTCAAACTACAGCAGCTGCAAGTTTGGACCAGATTTGCCAAATTTGGTGAAATTCATTCAAAACCTTCTCCAAAAATTCCAAGTAAATTCATGCAGCCCCTGGGTGCTTTGAGTGATCATCTCACCAAGTTACAGCCCCAGAAAAATTTATCTCTTTACCAAAACCTACTGTCGAACACCTGCAATGCTTGGTCACTGTCAAGTTTCAGTTAAGTTCAGACAACACTGGAGTGGCTGCTGTCGTTTTCTTCAGAAACGGGCATCGATCTCGCCAGTGCCATCGCGTCGCCTTGCTCCTCGTCCTCGCCCACTTGTTCCTGCACCGCACGAGTGCCTGGCATCTTGCGGGCGTCGGCGACGAGCAGCAGAAGGTGCGCGCCCCCGTGACCGACGCCGGCGGCGGCTTTGCGGACACCAGCGGGAGACACGGCGCCGCCGACTCCACCCAGCGCCGCCCAAACCACCGGAGCCCGTCGCGTGGCCGTCCACTCCCCCGAATGCGCTGCCGCTCTCGTCGTGAACCCCAGGGCGCGGAGCGCGCTCTCTGCCGCCGTTGAGCCCGTGCGGTCACCTCACCGTGGACAGACGCCATTACGCCAGGGCCAGCTCCGTTTAGCTGCAAAACGAGTCCCGTAACATCCATTGATGCTGCTCGACCGCTCAAACCCCCTGCCAACCCACTGCTCCGCCGTAATCGCTCGCCGGAGATTCTCCGTTCATGGCCACCCCGTCGATCTGCCTATAAATAGAGGTCCCGAGCTTCAACTCGAGCACCCACCAGCCCTACACTTCCCCTAGAGCACGCCTAGCCACTGGTAGAGCCCCGAGGAGGTCTCCTTCCTCGACTCCGGCCGCCGCGATCCGCCACGGGATCCAGCCCGATTCGCCCCCGTGTGTGCTCCGCAGCCCCCATTCTCTTGCCAGTAGCTTCTCCTTGCATCACCCATTCTGACCCGCGCCTCAATTCGTACTTTGCAGCCCTCCACCGGAGTTCCCCAACCTCACCCGAACCGCCGTCCGCCGGAGATAGTGTCACCGTCGACGTGGTGCTCCCTGTTGGACGAGTCCACCACCCACCGACGCGGAAGAAGACACTGAAGCTCTGGGTACCCTCCGTTTCTCCTAACTCGCCGTGGTTCGACGCCGGCGTCCACCGCCGTCTTCGGGCGCCGGCGAGCTTTCAAACCTGACATGCGGGCCCCGCGTGTCAGCCTCTGTTTTATTTCCCCGAACCGTTTTCTGTTGGCGCCTTCGGGCAAAATACATTTTCTCCTTGCGCTTGCGCATTCCCAGCCGAAGCGTTTTCTGTTTTCTCAGTTAAAACCCTGAAACCCTGGAATTGCAACACCGAAGGCACAAGGGTTTCGGGGAAACATCAGAGAGTATCTTCGAAATCTTCTGGTGCAGCAAGCGATCATCTGGACGGAAGGGGCTCTCCGGGAGAAGTATTTTTGAGAACCTAAAGTTAGATTTTAGCAAAATAATTTAACCTGAATAGAAGAGAGATCAGAATTCCAGAGTATAGACGAGGAATAAAAGATCATAATACCACCCATTTGTGATGTGGGCCCATAAGCCACACAACAATGTTAGTAAAAGTTTTCCAAGGACTAGACTCAACTTCGGCCAAGGAGTTGGAAGGGGGGCTACCTACAGGCAGTCGGCTCTGATACCAACTTGTGACGCCCTCGATTCAATCGTACACTAATCATACACGCAAATGTGTTCCGATCAAGATCAAGGACTCACGGGAAGATATCACAACACAACTCTAGACACAAATAAAATAATACAAGCTTTATATTACAAGCCATGGGCCTCGAGGGCTCGAATACGTAAGCTCGAATACACAAGAGTCAGCGGAAGCAATAATATCTGAGTACAGACATGAGTTAGACAAGTTTGCCTTAAGAAGGCTAGCACAAAGTAGCAACGATCGAAAAGGCAAGGCCTCCTGCCTATGAGCCTCCTAACTACTCCTAGTCGTCAGCGGTCTCCACGTAGTAGTAGGCATCGGTGGTGGCATCTGGCTCCTGGGCTCTGACATCTGGTTGCATCAACCGGAAAGAAGAAGAAAGGGGGAAGCAAAGCAACCGTGAGTACTCATCCAAAGTACTCGCAAGCAAGGATCTACACTACATATGCATCGGTGTCAATGAAAATGGTAGTATATGTGGACTGAATTGCAGAATGCTAGAAGAGAAGGGGAAAGCCTAGCCTATCGAAGACTTGCATCTTCTGGAAACCACCATCTTGCAACAACAGGAGGGAGTAGAGTAGCATAAAGTAAAGTAGTAGTAGTGTTATCAACCTCGGCCAGAGATCCTTTCTTGACACCCCGCGAGAAAGCAATCCCAGAGCCATACTATATAGTTATCATCACAATCCATTACTCATCACAAGTATTCAGTTCTAGTTGTATCGATCGGGATACAACTCCAAGTGTCCGTTACCGTAGGACAGGCTATCGATAGATGTTTTCTTCCCTGCAGGGGTGCACCAACTTACCCACCACGCTCGATTAACTCCGGCCGGACACACTTTCCTGGGTCATGCCCGGCCTCGGCCAAACAATACGCCGCAACCCGACCTAGGCTTAATAGAGAGGTCAGCACGCCGGACTAAACCTATGCCCCCAGGGGTCATGGGCCATCGCCCCGGGAACTCCTGCATGTTGCGTGGGCGGCCGGTGAGTAGACCTAGCTACCTCCTTAAAAAGGTAGGAGCTTACCAGTCCAACCCGGCGCGCACCGCTCAGTCGCTGACGTCTATTAAGCTTCGGCTGATCCATACGACGCAGAACGCCCATACTATGCCCACGTGATGGTTAGTGCTATCAGGACAGAGGCCCCTCGGATCAAATATACAAATCATAGTGGATTAGGAACGCGCGGTAACAAGCAGGGACTCACGAAAGATGTGACCCCGTTGCCCCGTCTCGAGGACTTGCGGCAAGGGCTAGGAATGCCCGGCCACGCCTCGTAATTATCTCGTGGGCACCCTCCAGGTCAACCCGTCTCCACATCACTCGCAATTAAGCTCGCGCGGGTACCCCTCAGGGCCGACCCGTCTTTAGTAACATGGTTCAGTGTAAAGTCATAGTAACCATAGTAACCGTGTGTCTAACACCAAGGGGAAAACCTGAGGAATCACCCTTGACGGATTCCACTCAATGTAATCATCAAGGTGAACGTAAGAGGAACCACCCCCGACGTTCACACTTGAGGGGTTGCACGACAGAGCCATACCGGAAGTGGTTAAGGAGGAAATCACCCTCGATGACCATGACCGAATAGCTACACTACAGGTTAACATCAGAAGTGCTGAAGAGGTCTCACCCTCGGCACTCGATAGTAACCCAGTAGTGTTGAGCAACTAAGGGGAAAGTGATGTGCGGTGCCGGGGCCTGGTCTTCGATCCTGTTGATCGGGTCTTCGATGATAAAGCAAGGGCAACAAGGACGATGTGGGGTCACTTATGGATCACTAACCAACCTATACTAAGCAGTTTAGGATAAGCAGGTAAGGTACAATGAGCAGGTTATAAAAGCAGGCTATGCATCAGAATAGGAGCAAACAATAACAGTAGATAAATCTAATGCAAGCATGAGAGAATGGAATGGGTGATATCGGGATGATCAAAGGGGGGGCTTGCCTGGTTGCTCTGGCAAGGAGGGGTCATTGTCGACGTAGTCGATCACCGGGGCATCATCGGCCTCGGGGTCTATCAGAGAGAAGAGGGGGAAGAAACTGTAACTATAAAGCAAACATAGCATCACAAAGCATAACGTGGCAATATGTTGTGCTGGGTGTCACCTAACGTATGGCTACACGATACAGATGAAGGGGGAATTCAAGCGGGAATGTATTCCGGGTTTCGGACCTGTGTCAGACAGATGACCGGAGGGGGAATGTTCAATGTTCAACATGCTAGGGGCATGTGACAGATGAACGGACCGCGTATTCAGAAACGTAGGATTTTTCTGAGCAACTTTCATGTAGAAAACATTTTCATCGGAGCTATGGTTTAATTCCTATGAATTTTCAAAGTTTAAACCATTTTCTGGATTTATTTATATTAACAGAAAAGGTTTATTGTGTCAGCATGACGTCACAGCGACATCAGCAGTTAGCAGGACGGCTGACCAGGTCAAACCTGGCCTGTGGGTCCAATGGGACCCACATGTCAGCCTCTGTTACTCTAATAGTGTATTAAACAAACTAATCTAGGTTAATTAGCTACTGGACCCCACCTGTCATAGACTAATTAGCTAAACTAATTAGTTTTAATTATTTAAACATTTTAGTTAGAGGAAAAGCGGTAGGGCCCGCACGTCAGTGGCTGGGGCCTGCCCAGTCAGCAGTTGACTGAAGTCAACAGGGCAGCAAGGCCCCAGGGGCCCATGGGTCAGCGACCCAGGGGCGGGGCCCACTGAGCCACGTCGAGGCGTCGGCGCCGGAGAGAGCCCCGGCGACCAAATCGCGCGGCGGCGCACGTCGGGGGTGGTCGGAAATCGCCGTCCTGCGGCCAAAACGACGGCGGTTGGGTGCGTTCGAACAGGAGCAATGTTCCGCGTCGATCTACGGCACGAGCGCGAGCTGAAAAGTCCGGTGCCGTGCGCTAGGTCGTCGCCGGCGGACAACGGAGTCGGTTGTCAGTGGAACCGGAGCTGCACAGCACGGGAAGGCGCGCTAGTGGTGGCTCTGGCTCACACGAGCTCTAGGAGCTCGATGCGAGGTTCAGCCGCACGTGACAGTGGCGATGGCCACGGAGGCGAGCTCGTCGGGGGCGATGCATGCTAGTGCCAGCGGAGCGGCGGCTACGGCGAACGGGGTGTCGCAGGGAGGGGGGAAGGAAACAGAGGCTCACGGGGAGCCTGCAGGTGTGCAATCGTGGGCTCGGGGGAGGCTCGGTGGAGCGAATCGACGACGGCCGGGGTCGGGGCAGAGGAGGAAGAAGAGGTCGCGGCGGTGCTGCGGGGCCGTCCTGGTCCGCGTGGCTCGGCGGGGAGGAGGAGGAGGTCGAGGCAGAGCCTTGGGGCACGTCAGCGAGGCGAAGGTCGGCCGGTGGCCGCGGTGGAGTGCGGTGAGCGGTGACGGAGAGGCGCGGCCCAGGCGGATCTGGAGGGGAGAGAGCGCAGGCGCGCGCGCGAGAGAGAGAGAACGAGGAGGGCAGGTGAGTGGGGGGAGTGGGAGAGGGGATCGAGGGGGCGCGGCTGCCTTATCCCCTCGTCGGAGCCGGCGAGGGGGTCCAGTGGAGACGCGCGCGCGCGGTCGCTCGCGCAGTGGGGAGGGGGAAGACGACAGGGGGGAGTGGGCCGGCCTAGCTGGGCCAGTTGGCTTGGGTGAGCCGGAGCCCAAGGGGAGGCCAGGGGGCTCTCCCACCCCTTCTTCTTTCCTTTTCTTTTTCTATTTGTTTTTTTTTCTTTTCCAGCAGCATTTTGCCTTTTCTTTTAGCCACAAATGACCTTGCAAAATTATGCCACTGGCTAAAACAATTCCAAAGAATTATTGTGCACAGCCATAAAAAGTTTGGGGCCTTCAGGAGTTGTCCAAGCATTTTTAGAAAATGAAAAGGACATCTTAAATACTGCTGGACCAGATAATAAATTCCCAGGGGCAATTTGGGAATTCCAAAAAATGTTGGCTTCAACATGACAAATATCTAGGGATTATTTGCCATAGGATGAACTATTTTATTTGCATGAAAGAAGAAGCAAATATTTGACATGCAATTTAAATTTGAATTTGAAGCAGATTTTGGACAAGTGGCATTTTGGCATGATGATCATGATGACATGACCTTCATTAGGGGGAGATTACTGTAGTGTGATGCTGGGGATGTTACACTCACCACCCCCATACTACTCCCACCTCTGGCCAGGCCATCCCTCCACTCACCCACACCCCCTGTTATTCTGTGGCGACGACAGCCTCACACCGCAGCCGAACCAATCAACCCTTCTAGTCCTCTCGGCGCGGCGTGGTCAATGTGGTCAACGACCGACTTCCATCGGAAGTGTACTGTACGTTGAGAGGCTGACAGCTGGGTCCAGGGCCACAACCCAGTTTTTTTGTGATTTGCCGAGTAAGTCGCTTTGTCAGGCCTGTTGGGCTGCAAATCTTTCAAGACGAGGAGAGCTTCATTCGGCTGGCCGAGAAAATGGCCTATCAGTAATGAGAAATGGGCTGTACATTTTTAAAACACATCAAACCGGCAATTAGTTTCAAATTTCTTTTTTCATTTCGAGATTTTAAATTGCATTGATTTTTATACGAGGACAATTTGTTGGATCTTATATTGATATACATTTATTTTTAAAATCAGTTTGAATGTGACTCAAAATTTCGGGATTAAGAACAGTTCGGACCGCACCGAAATATGCAAAATTTGGAATAATTTTTTAACCGTGGCCACAATATGGGTTGTAATGCTAACAAAAAGAATATGGGCTCCAAAAAAACCATAAGAATTGGCAAATGGGCTGTAAATTATTAGAAATAATGGCAGATGGGATATATGATGTTTTCCACATATTTGAGGCTTTCCTAAAAAAAGGTTGACGCACAACCAGTGACTGTTGGATCTCCATCCAACGGCCGTCGTGCTTCTTCAATCTCTGCTCTTTCTGCTCCAGCCGCTCAAACAAGCGCCGGTGGGACTGCCTGCTCCCTCCTCCCCGCGGCCGGCTGTGCTGCCGCGCATGCCTCACCGCCCCACCGTACTCCCATCGCTGGCCTAGCCATCCCTCTACTCACCCACACCTGCTGTTATTCTCCGGCGACGGCAGACGAAGCAGTAAACCCTCATACAGTCGTACTCTCCTCCGCGTGGGAAACAACTACCGAGTCTTCCCTGCCTCCATGTCGTTCCCTTCCTAGGCCTCACCGTCGTCCACCGCCCTGGTGCTCTTGGCGCGGCCTAGTCACGTGGTCAACGACTGACATGCATTTGAAGTGGACTGTACGTGGAGAGGCTGACAGCTGGGTCCACGGCCGCACGCAAGGAAATGCCTCCTTATTACGCGCAAAATAATGATTCCTCCACCTGACATCTGGGACCCACCGAAAGGGCCTCTGTATTTCGTGAAAAAATGTTACCGCCGCTGACAGCTTGGACCCACCAGCTATATCTTCGCACGCAAGGAAGTGCCTCCTTATTACGCACAAAAAAAATTAATATCCCCCTGCTAGCTGTGACCCAGTATAGTGGCAGGCTGACTTGTGGGCCTACTAAGTTGACGGGGACGGAGGGCTTTGTCAACTTAGTCTATATGCACGATTATAGATCCAGTGACCATACTATGTCCATCCAACGGCCGTAGTGCTTCTTCAACCTCTGGTCTACTTGCTCCAGCCGCCCAAACCAGCGCCGGTCGTGCCTCGTGCTCCTGCCTCCCGTGGCCAGCTGCGATGCGGCGGAAGCCTCACCGCCCCCTATTACTCCCACCGCTGGCCAGGCCATCCCACTACTCACCCACACCCCCTGATATTCTGCGGCGACGACAGCCTCACACCGCAGCGAACCAGTGAACCCTCATACTCCTCTACGCGTGGGCATCCACTACCGCGTCTTCCCCGGCTCCGCGTCGTCCCCTTCCTAGGCCTCGCCGTCGTCCACAACCCTGGTGCTCTCGGCACAGCGTGGTCAACGTGCTCAAGGAACGGCTTCCATCGGACGTGGACTGTATGTGGAGAGGCTGACAGCTGGGTCCACGGCCGCAGCAAGGAAGTGCCTCCTTATTACGCGTAAAATAATTATTCCTCCACCTGACAGCGGGGACCCACCGGATGGGCCACCGTATTTCATGAGAAAATGTTTCCCCCTGACTGCTGGGACCCACCAGCTACATCTTCGCACGCAAGGAAGTGCGTCCGGGGAAAAAAAATACGATTCGCCCCCCTGACTGTTGGGACCCACCAGCTACATCTTCGCAGGCAAGGAAGCGCCTGACAGTCGGCACCCACCTGGTCGAAGCGTACGTAGCATTGTCATTCTGGCCGCGAACGTGTACGTACATACTGGTCGATGTAGAGGCGCACACGTGTCGTAGTAGAGGCGCACACGTAGCATGTACACGCACGTACATCGGCAAGTGTGCAAGAAAGAAAATACGACCACGTACGTACATACAGGCAGGATCTCGAACGCCTACTCGCGCATACGTACGGCCAGGGCTCGTGTACATGGCTGGGTCGGAACGGAGAAACTGCGTCGTCGTCGTGTTCATGGGGAGCCAACCGGCTGGGTCGGAACGGAATGCGTCGTCGTGTTCATCGGGAGGGCTTGGACGGAACATCCGATGGAAACAAGGCCTGGCATACCGCAAAACGGAGGAAACGGCCTTGTGTTCGACCAGCCACAGTCGAAATGGGATCCTGTTTATCGGGAGGGGTCTGGCGTACCGCAAAACGGAGGAAACAGACCTCCTACTGTCGAAACGGGGCCCCGTTGATCGAGAGGGGTGTGGCGTACCGCAAAACAGAGGAAACAGACTTGTGTTGGAGCGCGACGATCGAAACGGGGTCCTGTTCATCGGGAGGCGTGTGGCGTACCACAAAACGGGACTCCACGTGATACTGTTCATCTCCACCGTCGACCCCCTCCAGCCTCCACGGGCTACTGTTCATCCACCATCGACCTCCTCCAGCCTCCACCTGCGACTGTTCATCCACAGGCTCGTGTTCATCCAGCCTCCACCGCGCGCTACTCCACCGGCTACTGTTCAATCAGCCCTCTCCACGGGCTCCTGTTCAACCACCCCTCCACGGGCTACCGTTCATCGAGCCCTCCACCGTCTATTGTTCATCCTGCCCTCCACGGGGTGGTCCTATTCATCCAGCCCTCCACGGGGTCCTGTTCATCCAGCCCCAACCGGCTCGATCGATCGGGGTCCTGTTCATCTAGAGGCAACACCACGGGGTCCTGTTCATCCACCCCCACCGGGAAATGTTCATCCAAACCCCCCAGCAACACTCACTATTCATCCAGAGGCAGCATCGATCATCTTCAGTTAGCAGCAATAGCGAAGGAATCGCTCGATCGGGTTCAGTTAACAGCCATCGATCGATCGCTCGGGTTCAGTAACGCGTAGCCTGTAGTGCAATCGCTCGGGTTCAGTTAGAGCCCAACGCCTCGCACCCACGTGCGTGCGTGTATGAGAGAAACACGCATCGCTCGGCCCCGACCACCCACCGTAATCGGGAACACCCCGATATTTTCTTCGCCCTCGCTTCTACCACGGTTTTTTCCGTCATGGACGGCCTAAAGAATGTCATGCAGCTGCATCTCCGGCCCGCCCAGGACGAAAATCCCATTTTCTGTCATGATTTTTTGTCATAGAATTAGGTCCCACCTCATCTATGATGATACCGGGTTTTGTCACAATTATCGTCATAGAAGTGTCATAAGTATGACAGAAAAAAATCGTTCGGCCCAAAATGTCACGGATGTCTTTTTTTTGTAGTGTAGAAATTATTGATCTCTCATGCTTCACTTATATTGTTTTGAGAGTTTTAAACAGCATGGTAATTTGCTTTATTTATGAAATTAATCTTCCATATTGAGTTCATTGAATATCATCACAAGTTTGATACTTGATAAGTGTTTTGAGATATAAAGGTGGTAATATTAGAGTGTGCTAGTTGAGTAATTGTGAAATTGAGAAATGCTTGTGTTAAAGTTGGCAAGTCCCGTAGCATGCACGTATGGTAAAAGTTGTGTGTCAATTTTGACACATAAGGTGTTCTTTTATTGCTTTCCTTATGAGTGGCGGTCGGGGACAAGCGATGGTCTTTTCCTACCAATCTATCCCTCTAGGGGCATGCGTAGTAGTACTTTGCTTCGAGGGCTAATAAACTTTTGCAATAAGTATATGAGTTCTTTATGACTAACGTGAGTCCATGTATTATACGCACTCTCAACCTTCCACAATTTCTAGCCTCTACGGTACCGCGCATTGCCCTTTCTCACCTTGAGAGTTGGTGCAAACTTCGCCGGTGCATCCAAACCCCGTGATATGATACGCTATATCACACATAAAACTCCTTATATCTTCCTCAAAACAGCCACCATACCTACCTATCATGTCATTTCCATAGCCATTCCGAGATATATTGCCATGCAACTTTCCACCGTTCCGTTTATTATGACACGCTTCATCATTGTCATATTGCTTTGCATGATCATGTAGTTGACATCGTATTTGTGGCAAAGCCACCATTCATAACTTTTCATACATGTCACTCTTGATTCATTATCCCGGTACACCGCCGGAGGCATTCACATAGAGTCATATTTTGTTCTAAGTATTGAGTTGTAATTCTTGAGTTGTAAGAAATAAAAGTGTGATGATCATGATTATTAGAGCATTGTCCCATGTGAGGAAAGGATGATGGAGACTATGATTCCCCCACAAGTCGGGATGAGATTCCGGACTAAAAAAAAGAGGCCAAAGAAAAAAAAGAAAAAGAAGAAGAAAAAGAATGAGAGAAAAAGAGAGAAGGGACAATGTTACTATCCTTTTCCACACTTGTGCTTCAAAGTAGCACCGTGATCTTCATGATAGAGAGTCTCCTATGTTATCATTTTCATATACTAGTGGGAATTTTTCATTATAGAACTTGGCTTGTATATTCCAATGATGGGATTCCTCAAAATGCCTTAGGTCTTCGTGACCAAGCAAGTTGGATGCACACCCACTTAGTTTCTTTTGTTGAGCTTTCATACATTTATAGCTCTAGTGCATCCGTTGCATGGCAATCCCTACTCCTCTCATTGACATCAATCGATGGGCATCTCCATAGCCTATTGATTAGCCGCGTCGATGTGAGACTTCCTACCTTTTTGTCTTCTCTCATAACCCCCATCATTATACTTCACTCCACCCATAGTGCTATATCCATGGCTTGTGCTCATGTATTGCGTAAGGGTTGAAAAGGCTGAAGCGCGTTAAAAAGTATGAACAAATTGCTCGGCTTGTCATCGGGGTTATGCATGATGCGAACGTTTGTGTGACGATATTGAAACATGTCCTAACTATATGATTTTGTAGGGATAAGCTTTCTATGGCTATGTTATTTTGATAAGACATAATAGCTTGGTTAGCATGTCTAAAGTATTATTGTTTTTATGTCAACATTAAACTTTTATCTTGACTCTTTCAGATCTAAATATTCATGCCACAATAAAAAGAATTACAATGAAAATTATGCTACAAAGCATTCCACATCAAAAATTCTGTTTTTATCATTTACCTACTCGAGGACGAGCAGGAATTAAGCTGGGGGATGCTTGATACGTCTCCATCGTATCTATAATTTTTGATTGTTCCATGCTATTATATATTCTGTTTTGGATGTTTAATGGGCTTATTAATACTCTTTTATATTATTTTTGGGACTAACCTATTAACCGGAGGCCCAGCCCAAATTGCTATTTTTTTGCCTATTTCAGTGTTTCGCAGAAAAAGAATATCAAACGGAGTCCAACTGGAGGCCCAGCCCAAATGGTTACAGTTTTGCGTAAAGCCAATTTTTCCCTACAACAAAGGAATAAATTTTATTTAACTATCATGGTGGTTGTTAAACATTGAGAAGGTTCCTCCAACTCAATCCCAATTAAGCATCATCATTAAACCCAATCAATTTATTTTAAGAGTGATGAGTCAACATGATAATCCAAGAACCAGATACTCAAGATGTCCATACCGGGGACACGGCTCACCATGATTAGTTTATACACTCTGCAGAGGTTTGCGCACTTCTCCCCACAAGACTCGAATACATCCATGGTCGGAGATTCGAGGCACAGTCTTTCTGAAGCATTAACTCTTTACTCTGGATAGACAGTACCACCTACAACCCACTACATCTGCTAGTCTACCTCTTCAAGAGCTTCACGCAACTTACTCAACTATGCCAGAGCCCATAGTGGCTTGTGGTTGCACACGGAAGTTTCTAGCATGAATAATCTTATGATCCCTTTGAGCCTGCGTGGAGGGCCGTAGGATGATCACACGGGTCCTCCGGGATATCCTAGGACAACACTGGATTCTCCAGGTGCCCACAAGCAATCCACCCAGACGTGTATTAGAGTTGCCACCTTAAGTTGAACCATTAATTAACAAACTCACATCTGTCATGGATACACTCAAACCCAATCCACGTCTACGAGCATAGCATAGCAATATAAGCAACGTAGAAGTAACTCCCATAGGTTTGAAAATAAACAGGTGAATAGGTACTACCTCATCTACTTCCCAAAACCCACAATTTAATCATATCCTAATCATGCAATTGTTTGAGGATTGATCTAATGCAATAAAACTAGGTAGTAAAGAGGTATGATCAAAGTGTTACTTGCCTTGCTGATGATCCGCGAAACCTAGAGACTCGTAGTAGCATGCTTCGCACTCCGGGTACTCTATCGCAAACAAACAAGCATACAATAAGCACTCAACTAGAAGCACGGGTAAAACTCAAATAAGAGATCTAACCAGAAAGTTCAACTTAAGAACTCCGGTTTGCAAAAAGAATCAAACCAAACGAAGCAACGAAACTCAAACTGCGAAAGAAACAAGATTCGATTACTAATCTGGACTAAAGTCAAATTTTACAGTAGCAAAATCTTATTCAAGTTGGTTAAACAGAAAGAGGGCTTCGAAACGAAGATCTAGTCGCTTGAATCGCCTGATTCCCATAAACGAGCGAAAAGATAAACTAAAACGAAAATCAGGGCAGAAATCGCGATCGAAAATAATCGCGGAAAATCCCTGGAAAAAGAAAAACTGATGAACAGGCTAATGAACGAACGTTCCCTGTCTGCAGTTAACGGGTGAAAAACGTTCATTGAAATGAATGTACGGACGAACGTCTGCAAAATAAATAAACGGACAGAAAACCGAACCGATCTAATCTAAAAAACGAACCTACGTTTTCGAAATAAAACTGATCGTTTTTTAAAACCAGCGGCTACCTCGGCGTTCGTGACTCCGGCGGCGGCGGTGGGAACTCCGGCGGCGGGGCAGCTCGGCGGCAAGGCGGCGGCGCGGCTCGACGGGCTCCGGTGGCGGCGCTCGCGGGCGGCTAGCGGCGACAGCGCGGGTTAGGGTTTGGGTATTGGCGTGGGTGGGCTGCGGCGGCGGGGCGGGCGGCAGGGCGGTCCGTGCGGCTTATAAGGCCGGCTGGGCGAGTCCTAGTCGGACACGGCCCGGTAAGGCGGTTGACTTTTTTTAAATAATTCCGCGCAGAAAAACAAAGAAAAGAAATAATAAATGGACTGCAAAAATCCTGATATAAATTTTCCCCGTCCTCTAAAAATATAGCGGACAAAGTGAACATTTACTTGGGCCTCTAATGCAATTTTGAAAAATGCACATTTTTCCTAATTCAAATAAAATAGCGATAAAACTCCGAATAAATTCTTATTTGATTTTAATATTTAATCTCCAATATTTCTTTATTTTGGGGAAGTCATTTTATCCCCTCTCTTTTATTTTCATAAAAGAAATATTCGAAGAGAAAAATAATTAAAATCAAACGGTCCTCTTTTCAAAATTTGAGAAAACTCAAATATGAAAATAACGAAATCCCCAACTCTCTCCGTGGGTCCTTGAGTTGCGTAGAATTTCTAGGATCAAGCCAAAATGCAATAAAATATGATATGCAGTGATGATCTAATGTATAACATTCCAAATTGAAAATTTGGGATGTTACAAACCTACCCCCCTTAAGATGAATCTCACCCTCGAGATTCGGATTGGCCAGAAAATAGGTGAGGGTGATCCTTCCGTAGGTCTTCCTCTCGTTCCCAGGTGGCTTCATCCTCGGTATGGTGGCTCCACTGAACTTTGCAGAACTTGATAACCTTACTGCATGTGACTCGACTGGCAAACTCAAGAATCTTGACTGGTTTCTCCTTGTAGGTCAAATCGGTATCCAACTGAATCGCTCCACTGTATCCCTCAGGGGAATATCAGCCATCTTTGCGTGGCACTTCTTCACCTGAGAAACATGGAACACATTGTGAACTCCTGACAATCCTTCGGGCAATTCCAACTTGTAAGCAACTTCTCCCATACGTTCCAAAACCTTGTATGGTCCCATAAAACGTGGTGCTAATTTTCCCTTAACTCCAAAACGCTTCACTCCTCGAAGTGGTGATACACGAAGATACACTCTGTCTCCGGCTTCGTAAACTGTCTCCTTGCATTTAGAATCCGCATAACTCTTCTGCCTGGACTGGGCTACCTTGAGTCTATCGCGTATCAGCTTAACCTTCTCTTCAGACTCTTTAATCAAATCTGGTCCAAACAACTGGCGGTCTCCAACTTCATCCCACAACAATGGTGTCCTGCACCTCCTTCCGTACAATGCTTCAAAAGGGGCCATCTTCAAACTGGCTTGATAGCTGTTGTTGTAAGAGAACTCTGCATAAGGCAAATTGTCATCCCAACTAGATCCATAGTCTAGCACACAAGCTCTCAACATGTCCTCTAGAATCTGATTGACTCTCTCAGTCTGTCCATCTGTTTGCGGGTGAAAGGTTGTACTGAACTCTAGCCTGGTTCCCAAAGTCTCATGCAACTGATTCCAAAACTTTGAGGTAAACTGGGTTCCTCTATCTGATACAATGGTCCTCGGAACTCCATGCAGACATACGATCCTAGTCATGTATATCTTTGCCAACTTAGCACTGGTGTAAGTGGTCTTCACTGGGATGAAATGAGCTACCTTCGTCAAACGATCGACTACAACCCATATCGAGTCATAGCCTGAACGAGTCCTGGGCAATCCCGTGATAAAGTCCATGCCTAGCTTATCCCACTTCCATTCGGGTATCGGCAATGGCTGTAACAATCCCACTGGCTTCTGATGTTCTGCCTTCACTCTCTGACATACATCACAAAGTGCTAGATACTCCGCAATATCCTTCTTCATTCCGGTCCACCAGAAGCTATCCTTCAAATCCAGATACATCTTGGTATTTCCTGGGTGGATCGAATACGGCGAATCATGGGCCTCTTACAGAATCAACTTCCTGATCTCCAGATCATTTGGCACATATACGCTGTCCTCAAACCATAGGGTATCGTGCTCATCCTCATGAAATCCCTTAGCTTTTCCTTTGCTCATCCTCTCTTTTATCTCGGCAATCTCCTTGTCCGTCTTCTGAGCTTCCCTGATCTTATCCATCAAAGTAGACTGAATCTCCAATGCTGCTACATAACCTCTCGGAACTATTTCCAAACATAGTTCACGAAGATCCTCTGCTAACTCCTTGGCTAACTCTCTGGTCATGAGTGTATTGACATGACTCTTGCGGCTCAACGCATCGGCTACTACGTTAGCCTTTCCGGGATGATAATGCAACTTCATATGATAATCCTTAATGAGCTCCAACCATCTCCTCTGCCTGAGATTCAACTCCTTTTGCGTGAAGATATACTTCAAACTCTTGTGATCCGTGTACACCTCACAATGGTTTTTGATGAGAAAATGTCTCCATGTCTTCAACGCATGCACTACGGCTGCTAACTCCAAATCATGGGGTAGCATAATTCAACTCATGGGGTTTAAGCTGTCGTGAGGCATATGAAACAACTCTTCCCTCCCGCATAAGCACTGCTCCAAGTCCTCGACGAGAAGTGTTGCAATACACCTGGTAATCCTTGCATTGGTCTGGAAGAATCAACCCTGGGGCTGTAACCAAGCGTTTCTTCAACTCCTAAAAACTTGCCTCACATTCCTCAGTCCATTTGAACTTGGTATCCTTCTTCAATAACTCCGTCATGGGCTTTGCAATCTTCGAGAAATTCTCAATGAACCTCCGGTAGTATCCCGCGAGTCCAAGAAAACTCCGGTTCTCTCCAACTGATGTGGGTGCTTCCCAATTTGTCACAGTGACAACCTTGGTAGGGTCTACTGCTATTCCTTCTCCGGATATAACATGTCCGAGGAATCCAACTTCCTTCAACCAAAACTCACACTTGCTGAACTTGGCATATAACTGGTGTTCTCTGAGCTTCCCAAGTACCAGACGCAAATGCTCTTTATGCCCCTCTTCATTCTTCGAGTAGACTAGAATATCATCAATGAACACCACGACGAACTTATCCAAAAACTCCATAAACACCTTGTTCATCATGTTCATAAAACAGGCAGGTGCGTTAGTTAGACCGAATGACATAACGGTATACTCATATAGCCCGTACCTTGTGGTAAAAGCTGTCTTAGGTATATCCTGCTCTCGAATGTTCAGCTGGTGGTACCCTAATCGCAGATCGATCTTGGAAAACACCTTAGCTCCTTGCAGCTGGTCAAACAAATCATTGATCATCAGCAGTGGGTACTTGTTCTTGATCGTCACCTCATTCAACCCTCGATAATCAACCATCCTCAACGATCCTACCTTATTCTCCACTAGAAGCACTGGTGATCCTCAAGGTGACGAGCTTGGGCGAATATAGCCTTTATCCTGTAACTCCTTAATCCGCTTCTTAATTTCCTCTAAATCCTTAGCGGGCATCCTGTACAGTCTCTTAGATATTGGCCCTATCCCTGGCAAAAGATCGATCAAAAACTCAATGTCTCTATCCGGTGGCATGCCTGGTAACTCTTCTGGAAATACATCCAGGAAATCCTTCACCACCGGTACTTCCTCCTGTACAACTCCTGATAAGGAATTCACTTGAGTCCTATTCGACACAACTTGATTCTTCTTCCTTCTGGGGTGGTAAGCAAAACCGACTTACTGGCGCAGTCAATGTTCCCTCCATACTTTGATAACCAATCCATGCCTAATATCACATCCAGTCCTTGTGACTCCAATACTGTCGTGGAATTGTCACGGCAGATGTCCTCGAGCTAGGACTTAGTCGTGGAGCCATCGCAGCTAGGAAGCTTGAAGGGGTTAAATGGGACAAGGAACACAAGGGTTATACTGGTTCGTCCCCTCACGGTGAAGGTAAAGCCTACATCCAGTTGAGGTGGTATTGATTAGGGTTTCGATGACTAGGGAGCTTAACTGCTATGCCTGGCTCTCGACGAGATCTTTCTTGCCCCTAAACTGCCGCCGGGTCATCCCCTTATATAGAGAGGTTGACGCCCAGCAGCTCTCAGAGTCCCGGCCGGCTCATAAGAGTGTCCGGCTCGGATTCTCAACTATTCTTGCCTTACACTACAAGTTCTACCATAATGACGGTTGTAACTACGGGCCTTAAACCATCTCCGGGTCTTAAGCCCATCTTTGGCCCATCGTCTTCAAGCTTGGCGCCGGGCTTCAGGTGATGACCATTGTGAGTAACCCGGCCCCTCCGGGCGGGTGACTCTAAGGTTTATATCCTCAATATTAGGCCCCAGATTGATTTGAGCCGGCTCATGTCAATCTTCAATCCTTTCGACAGAAAATCTCCGGCTTACAATTGTGTGAAGGCTATAACCCGTCGTGACGTCATCTTCTGGATTCCGGGTAACCCGCTGTGATGTCATCTTCCATTAAGTCCATTTTTTACTCCACCATATCCGCAACGGATCTTATCTTTAACTGCCGTCCCGAAAATCGAGGCGTTTTTATGGCGAGATAACCACGCCGTGGCCTCCTCGTTTCTCGCGCCCACTTAAGAGCCTCGCCTTATAAATAGCCCGTCCCACCAGCCTCTGGTCACTCGTTGCCTCCGTCTTCTTCCTCCTGTCACCACTGCGTTGCCGCTCGAGCTCCACTGCCGCCGCCGCCGCGGGTCTCCGAGTCTTCCCCGCCTCCGGCCGCTGCATCAACCTGACGTGACCAGATAAACTGCGGTGACCTCCGCACCTTTCCAGCACCTGTAAGTCTTTGCTACCCTGTAGAACAGATCTGCAGTAAGGTTTCTTCCTGTTCTTCTCGTGTTCATCGCCGTTCCTCGCGAGTCCTCGGTAGATTTCATTTTTACCACCTTTCTTGATCTTAGACTGCATAGAACTGTTGCGGTAGTTGTTTCACGCCCGTTTCCAATGTTCATAGATCCCTTCTTACTGCATAAAGGCTCCGTTCGAACTTATGAACTTCCTCTGCGTCTGTTTTAGGTCTAGAAACTTTTCCTTTTAGTCGACCATTTTGATCCAAAATTTTCACTGTGATTTGTGAAACTTGTTTTCACCACACTTAGTAAAAAACTGCATCTGCTGAGCTATGGCGGCTTACATTTCCGGCTCAAAGAAGCCACGCGCCGTAAAACCTTCCGGCTTATTTATGATAAAACTGTAGACAATTGAATTACTCTAAATACCTCCAGCGGCTTAGATAACCCGATGCACTTAGCTATATGTCATTAGGCCCCTCCATAAGCCGCCACTTTAAACATTGAACTGTAAATTTCCTCCGGCTTATAAATAAACCGGACATTTCCTTTTATCATAGGCTTCCGACTTTCACCATGCCTCCCAAAGCTCCCAAAGCACCCATCACGTGCAACTGGATGAGGTCCAACGTCACCGACGAAACCTTAGCGGACTTTGTGAAGACGGGTTACCTGCCCAAAAAGGATGTCATGTCTTACCGCGCCCCTGACCCATCAGAGGAGAGACCACAGCCAAGGGACGGGGAGGTGGTAATATTTGCGGATCACATGAGCCGGGGCTTCGCACCGCCCGGCTCAAAGTTCTTCAGAGATGTGCTGAATTTCTTTGATCTGCGGCCACAAGACATAGGACCCAATTCCGTGTCCAACATATGCAACTTCCAAGTATTCTGCGAAGTCTACCTTGGAGAGGAGCCCAGCCTTCTGCTCTTTAGAGAGCTATTCTATTTGAACTGCCAGAATGAGTGTGCCAACGGACCGAGCCTGGAACTTGGCGGAATCTCCATTCAACGCCCGAGAGACTGCCTTTTTCCTTACGCCGAGCCGCCAAGTCACCCAAAGGACTGGAACCAGACGTGGTTCTACTGCCAGGACACTTCGCCGGCTGACGAGAGCTCGCTGCCCGGCTTTCGTCCCTCGCGTCTGGAACCAACTCACCCTCTGTCAGACAAGTTATCTCAGGCGGAGCGCCAACCTCTGATCCCCACCATCAACAAAATCAAGGCTCTCCTGGGAAATGGCCTCAATGGCATTGATCTGGTCCGGGTCTGGATCTCGTGGCGGGTGATCCCCTTGAGCCGCTGCCCCGGCTTAATGTGTGATTACACGGGCCGGAAAGATGACCCCCTGCGACACAGCCGCAACGATCTTCCTGAAGACGTTGCTGAAGACATGACCAAGGCCCTCTTGAATGAGAGTTTCGCAGACTGCGGGAGGACCGGCTTAAGTCCCTTCTGCAAGACCAACCCGGCCCCAGCGGTAAGCCGCTGATCTGAACATCTTATTTTCTCCTTTAGATAGTTTTCATCTGAATCTTAAGAAATCTTCATTGTATTTTTCAGGCTGATGATAAATTCTAGAAGGTCAAGTATGACCATGAGGCGGCCAAGAAGGCCAGGAAGGCTAAGAAAGCCGCCAAGAGAGCCGCTCCCCGCAAGAAGGGAAGCAGGCCTACTGCTTCAGAGTTGCTGCAACTAAGCGACAGCTCCGAGTCAGAGGTAACCCCTGAACCTGTAAGCTCTTGTTGTATTTCTTGTTTACTCCTGTCCACCTTATTGACACGGATCATCAGCAGGATGACATCGGAGCAAGTAACCCGGTGATTGAAGAGGTAATGACACTTTCCTCCGACTCAGAGCCCTTGCCAAGGCTGAAAGTCCGAAGAGTAACCCGGAAAGTAAGATTTTCACATCCTTTAGCTTATCAAGATCCTCAATTTCTTTTGAAGCAACGGATTCATGAGAGCCGGCGGCACACTCGGACCAACAAGGATGCTGATCTCTCCTCCGGTTTACCTGAGGCGTCAAGGAAGCGCCGGACCGAGGTTATCTCCAACTTGTATCCTTTTCATCCTTTGGCGGGTGTTATTCGTCAACCGCTCAATTCTTCTGATTCGAATTATCAGGAAACTTCACCCTCCTCTGGCGACTCTATGCAATCGAACCTGCCGACTTTCAAGACCGTCCCCGGGTAATAATGATCATCTCTTGTTGTGCTTATCTTTACTCATACTTCTGTACTAACTGTTTTGTCCGTTCAGCGCTCAAGCAAAGCTCAGTAAAAGAGCAAAGAAGAATAAGTCGGTCGAAGAGCCGGTCGTGACTGAGCCGGAGGTTTCAGCTCAAGAGCCGCCAGTTTCCTCTGCTCCTGAAGCCACCGCTCCAACCGACAAGCCAATCGCAGAGACTTCTGCTAATCCAGAGACCTCCAGCCCGGCTCTGCCGGCCGATGACTCGGACGTGGTAATCACCCGGACGGAGTTTGTTGAGCCGGGGAGACCCACTGCGCTGGCCAAGTGCTCCGCCAAGGAAGAGTTGCTAGAGCGCTGCCGGGCCAATCTGGACCTCACCAACTATGCTAACCTGAGCATCGGAGAGATCGTCTCTGGCTATGTCAGTCAGGTGCACAAGAGCCGGGATTTGGAGATCGACATGGTGAATCAGATACAGCAGAAGTCTGAGGTACCACTCTATTGCTTACCGCATAGTTATCTTTACCATACTCTAGCCCCCAAGTCTACTACTTATGATAGAATATGTTGTAGACTTATCTTCCGGCTTACTCTCATGAACCGGTAATTTTGTAGATAGAAACTTTCAACATGCATTAGCCCCCAAGTGCCAAGTGTCTTTGCTTGGAAAGCACTTGGGACTTTAAAATTGCATAGTAACTGTTCATACTATAACCCGGAAATTGTGCAGGCTGCTTGCAAGCAATTTGAGGCTGACATCTCTGATCTGAAGAATCGCCTGAGGACGCAGGAAACTGAGACCCGGAAGGCCAACGCCAAATTTGTGACTAGTATTGCTGTTCAAGAGGAGCTGAAGAAGAACTTTGAAGCTGAAAGGAAGACTTGGGCCGAAGAGAAGGCTACTCTGGTGAGCCGGGCCGAACAGGCGGAGAAGGCTCTGACGAAGAGGACCGCCGAACTCTCCGGCTTAAAGCGCCACGTGTCACAGATGGTCGCCGCCATCTTCGGTAAGTTATTCCGCCGGCTCTCGATAAGCTCATAACCTTTATATCTCATAACTCTCATTACTGAGAACGACTTATCTTACTTTGTTAAACAGGTCCCAGAAGCGCCAACCTCAATCAGAACATGCTGACCAAGCTGAAGGTCGTTTACACCCTGGTGGAGCAACTCTACACCGGGTCACAGCGGGCTTTGGCTGTGGTGGCCCTATCCAATGAGGTTCCGACTCACCTGGCAGAAGTACTTCGCCGGCTGGCCGTTCTTCCTCAGCGTGTCCAAGAGCTGCAACGGGCCTCTGCAAGAGCCGGAGCCATAGCTGCACTGAGCCGGGCCAAGGCCTTCCTTCCAGAGCTAGACCCGGTGGACATTGCACTTGGTTACCCCAGTTTGAAGGAAGACGGCACCCCTTTCGACCAAAAGGACTTTGCTGCCTGTGTGAAGATCGTGCGCCCGGTGGCCACCCTGATTGGAAATGACACGGATCTGACCAAGTACCAGCCGGGCTACGATGCAGAGAATCAGAGGATCCCCACTCCGCGTTATGAAGCCATCAGCTTAGTCCCGCCGACTCGTAAGCACACCTTTGCCCCGGAAATTGATCCGGCCGGGTTAATTGACGAGGAAGCTCAATTTGAAGCTTTGAGCGGCATTGACTGGAAATCGTCAACCTTCCAGGTCTTGGGAACAGCCGGAGGAGCGGAGAGGGATGATCCGGAGGAGCGGAGAGGGATGAGCCGGAAGCTTCGACCCAGCAAGCATCTTAACTCTTGTAGGCGGCTTGTTTAAACAATGCTTCACCCTTTTGGACTCGGGGAGTCTTGTAATAGAATAGGGCCAACATTTTAACCTTGTCGTGCCATCGTGCACGTGCTGAATGCTTAATTCCATTGAAGTTGCTTCCTTATATTCCTCCGGGTCATAATTGATCATTCATGTTCCTTAAGCTCAAATAGTTGTCTTTAACTATCCTGCATAGAAAAACAAATCACAAGTCTCTAGGCGGCTTACCGCACTGAGAATCATAGTCTGACACATATAACCCGGAATATAAATCTAAGTCATGAAAGACTGGTCCTCAATTATGTCCTTGATATAACCGTAATAACACACTTACAGGTCTTCAAGTACACTTCCGGTTTATATAACCCGGATAAGAAGGTTGGTACTTCAACTCCGGTTTACCAGTCTTGATAATGCTGATTGTGTGCGATTAACACTGTGAATCAAAGTTAAGCCGGCAAAGCGAGACCCGCCGTGCACACTATTGAAACAATCAGAAGAACTCGTTGTAAATCAGAAAAGCTTAGGGGCGTCCGGTTCGAATACGACCAGAGACCCGTCCCAAAGGTGTTATGCTAAGATTCGAATGCGATCATATAGCCCCCAGTGGGTTTGGCGATGCCAATCAAGAGGGTACCGACAGCTATGTTCTCTTTGGTTCGAATACGACCCATGTTTGAACAGGAAGCCCCCAAATGACCTTAGGAGTTGTTTAACGACGCTGATTCGAATACGATCCACGTCGGTTCCCAAAGGGGGTTGAGCTATGATTCAAATATGATCAAAGAAAACTCCCCAATGAGCTCGGCACTTTTGTCAATCAAATGGGTATCGACAGCTATGTTCTCTTTGGTTCGAATATGACCTATGTTTGAACAGGAAGCCCCCAAGTGACTATATTGCGCTCGGCTAGATTCGAATATGATCATAAGCCGGATCCACCTCCAAGTTACCATGTGATCTTTTAATGGAAACAACACCTTTACCTTTGGAGGAGAAAAAAGGACAGAGGTCCTGCTTTATTGCTTATCATAATATATACATGGCTATAGAAATATGTACATTATGAGAGCCGGCGGCTCAAGTGTAATAAGGCCGAAGCTGAGCTATGTTCCACGGCCGACGGGTCTCCTCCTCCGACTTGCGTGAATCTTTGTGCTCCCGAATGTCAATGAGGTAATATGACCCGTTGTGCAAGTTCTTGCTGACCACAAAGGGTCCTTCCCAAGGCGGGGATAGCTTGTGCGCATCTGTTTGATCTTGGATGAGCCGGAGCACCAGGTCACCTTCCTGGAAGACCCGGGACTTAACCCGGCGACTGTGATAACGGCGCAGGTCTTTTTGGTAAATCGCTGATCGAGCTGCTGCCACATCACGCTGTTCGTCCAACAAGTCAAGAGCATCTTGGCGCGCCTGTTCATTATCCGCCTCAACATAAGCCGCCACTCGAGGCGAGTCATGACGGATGTCACTGGGGAGGACTGCTTCCGCTCCATAAACCATGAAGAAAGGTGTGAAACCCGTAGACCTGTTAGGAGTAGTATTGATACTCCATAACACGGAGGGTAACTCCTCCACCCAACAACCCGGCGTCCGTTGCAAAGGGACCAAAAGCCGGGGCTTGATGCCTTTCAGAATCTCCTGATTAGCTCTCTCAGCTTGGCCATTGGATTAAGGGTGAGCCACTGATGAAACATCAAGCCGAATATGCTCTCGTTGACAAAACTCCTCCATGGCGCCCTTGGACAGATTGGTACCATTGTCAGTTATAATGCTGTGTGGAAAGCCAAAGCGAAATATCACCCTTTTCATGAACTGAACCGCCGTGGCTGCGTCACACTTGCTAACTGGCTCTGCTTCAACCCACTTTGTGAATTTGTCGACTGCCACCAAGAGGTGGGTCTTCTTATCCTTGGACCTTTCAAAAGGTCCAACCATATCAAGCCCCCAGACCGCAAAGGGCCAAGTGATTGGTATCATCCTCAGCTCCTGAGCCGGCACATGAGCCCGTCGCGAGAACCTCTGGCAACCATCACACTTACTGACCAAGTCCTCCGCATCAGCATGAGCCGTCAGCCAATAAAAACCATGACGAAAAGCCTTGGCCACAAGGGATTTTGAGCTGGCATGATGGCCACAATCCCCTTCATGAATCTCACGCAAGATCTCTTGACCTTCCTCAGGGGAGACACAACGCTGGAACGCTCCCGTAACACTGCGGCGATGCAAGTCACCATTGATAACAACCATTGACTTAGACCGCCGGGTTATTTGTCTGGCCAAAGTTTCATCCTCAGGCAAATCTCCCCGGGTCAAGTAAGCCAGATAGGGCACTGTCCAGTCCGGGATGATGTGGAGAGCCGCCACCAATTGTGCCTCTGGGTCAGGGACATCCAAGTCTTCCTCTGTAGGCAACTAAACAGAAGGGTTATGCAAGACGTCTAGAAAAGTATTAGGTGGCACCGGTTTTCGCTGAGAGTCCAGCCGGCTTAAAGCATCAGCCGCCTCATTCTTCCTGCGATCGATGTGCTCTACTTGGTAACCCTGAAAGTGTCCAGCAATGGCATCAACCTCACGGCGATAAGCCGCCATGAGAGGGTCCTTGGAATCCTACTTGCCTGATACTTGTTGAGCCACTAAGTCTGAGTCGCCGAAGCACCTTACCCGGCTCAAGCTCATCTCCTTAGCCATCCGAAGACCATGGAGCAAGGCCTCGTACTCAGCCGCATTGTTAGTGCAAGGAAACATCAACCGTAGCAAGTAATGGAACTTGTCACCTTTAGGGGAAGCCAATACAACTCCAGCCCCCGAGCCCTCCAATTGCCTGGACCCATCGAAGTGAATAGTCCAATATGTGTTATCCGGCTTTTCTTCGGGCACTTGTAGCTCTATCCAATCGTTGATGAAATCCACCAAAGCTTGTGATTTAACAGCAGTGCGTGGTACGTATTTCAGACCATGAGGCCCGAGCTCTGTAGCCCATTTAGCCACTCTTCCTGTGGCTTCTCTGTTTTGGATGATATCTCCAAGGGGAGCAGAACTGACCACAGTGATAGGGTGACCCTGGAAATAATGCTTAAGCTTCCGGCTTGCCATGAACACACCATAAACAAGCTTCTACCAATGTGGATACCGCTGTTTGGACTCGATGAGCACTTCCCAGACGTAATAAACCGGCCGCTGAACCGGATGCTCCTTGACCTCTTCCTTGCGCTCCACCACCACAGCCACACTGACGGCTCGTGTATTAGCAGCTACATACAGCAATAAAGGCTCCTTGTCAACCGGAGCAGCAAGGACTGGGGGCTCTGCCAGCTGCCTCTTCAAATCCTCAAAAGCAGTATTAGCTGCATCATTCCAGACAAAGTCATCAGTTTTCTTCATCAACTGGTAGAAGGGCATGGCCTTCTCACCCAAACGGCTTATAAACCGGCTTAAAGCAGCGATACGACCCGCCAGGCGCTGGACGTCGTTTATACACGCCGGCTTAGCCAGAGAGGTGATTGCCTTGATCTTCTCCGGGTTAGCTTCAATGCCTCTGTTAGAAACCAAGAAACCCAAGAGCTTGCCTGCAGGAACACCAAAACACACTTGGCCGGGTTAAGCATCATCTTGTAGACCCGGAGATTATCAAAGGTTTCCCTCAGATCATCTATCAAGGTTTCCTTCTCCCTGGACTTAACCACAATATCATCCACATAAGCATGTACGTTGCGCCCAATTTGGTTATGAAGACAGTTCTGCACGCAACGCTGATAAGTCGCCTGTGCACTGTTGAGTCCAAAGGGCATAGACACAAAACAAAAGGCTCCAAAGGGGGTGATGAACGCCGTCTTCTCCTGGTCCTTAACTGCCATTTTGATCTGATGGTATCCAGAATAAGCGTCCAAGAAACTTAAGCGCTCGCAACCCGCCGTAGCATCAATGATTTGATCAATACGGGGAAGAGCAAAAGGATCGGCCGGACATGCCTTGTTTAAGTCCGTATAGTCCACACACATCCGCCAGGTGCCGTTCTTGTTGAGCACGAGCACCGGGTTAGCTAACCACTCTGGGTGAAAAACTTCAACAATAAACCCGGCCGCCAAGAGCCGAGCCACCTCTTCACCAATGGCTTTCCGCCTCTCTTCATTAAACCGCCGGAGGAATTGCCTGACCGGCTTAAATTTCGGATCAACATTGAGAGTGTGCTCAGCGAGTTCTCTAGGTACACCTGGCATGTCAGTAGGTTTCCATGCAAAATGTCCCTATTCTCACGGATGAACTCGATGAGCGCGCTTTCCTATTTTGGATCCAGATTGGCACTGATGCTAAACTGCTGAGATGAATCGCCTGGAACGAAATCAACAAGCTTAGTCTCATCAGCCGACTTAAATTTCATTGCCGGCTCATGCTCCGTAGTCGGCTTTTTCAGAGAGGTCATATCTGTTGGGTCAACATTGTCCTTGTAAAATTTCAACTCCTCTGTTGCACAAACGGATTCTGCATAAGCTGCATCGCCTTCCTCACACTCCAAGGCCACCTTCCGGCTGCTGTGAACCGTGATGGTCCCATTGTGACCCGGCATCTTGAGCTGTAAATACACGTAACACGGCCATGCCATGAACTTGGCGTAAGCCGGCCGCCCAAATATGGCATGAGACGGACTTCTTATCTTGACCACCTCAAAGGTCAATTTTTCCACCCTGTAGTTGTACTCGTCTCCACAGGCCACTTCCAACTCGATCTTGCCAACTGGATAGGCCGACTTACCAGGCACCACACCATGGAAAATAGTGTTTGACTGGCTGAGGTTCTTATCAGTCAACCCCATACGACGGAAGGTCTCATAATAGAGGATGTTGATGCTGCTGCCTCCATCCATGAGCACCTTAGTAAACTTATATCCCCCCACCTGAGGAGCCACCACCAAGGCCAAGTGACCCGGATTATCAACCCGGGGAGGGTGATCCTCCCTACTCCACACGATAGGCTGCTCCGACCATCTTAAGTAGCGTGGAACCGCCGGCTCAACAGCATTCACAGCCCTCTTATGAAGCTTCTGATCTCGCTTACACAGACTGGTGGTAAATACATGATACTGTCCACCGTTAAGCTGCTTTGGATTGGTCTGATAACCCCCTGCTGCTGTTGATGACCCTGGCCAGACTGTTGATTAAAGCCCCCTTGTCCGTTCTGTGGATTAGAATTTGAGCCGCCGCCCGGGCCATGAAAACCACCGGCGCCTGAGCCGCCGCCCGGGCCATTGTTGCCATTAAAGGCATTGGAATTCTTAAAGGCCTTCATGATCGCGCAATCCTTCCATAAATGAGTAGCTGGCTTCTCCCTAGAGCCGTGCCTTGGACAAGGCTCATTCAACAGCTGCTCCAGTGTCGGGCCTGACCCGCCGGCTCGGGGCGGTGGCCTCCCCTTGCGTCGCTAGTTATTACCCTGTGAGCTGGCGTTGGCCACGAACTCTAGGCTGCCGTCGGCCTTACATTTGCCACCTCCTTGGTTCCCCGGGTTATGCTGAGGACCCCTGCCATTGCCGTTCTTCTTTCCCTTCCCTGTCCTTTCATCATCTGAAGCGGGGTCCTTGGTACTATCAGAATCAGCGTACTTGACGAGAGCCGCCATCAGCGTACCCATATCATTGCAGTCGCGCTTAAGCCGACCGAGTTTCATCTTCAGGGGCAGGAAACGACAATTCTGTTCCAACATTAAGACTGCAGAGCCGGCATCCATCTTATCAGACGAATGTATGATCTCTTTGACCCGGCGAACCCAATGTGTCATAGACTCACCCTCCTGCTGTTTACAGTTAGTCAAATCCACAATTGACATAGACTGTCTACAGGTGTCTTTGAAGTTTTCGATGAACCGGGCTTTCAGCTCAGCCCAAGACCCGATGGAGCTCGGTGGTAGCCCTTTCAACCACGTGCGGGCAGTCCCATCTAACATCATGGTGAAGTACTTGGCCATCGCTGCTTCACTGACCTCCAGCAATTCCATGGCCATCTCGTAACTCTCGATCCAGGCTCCGGGTTGTAAGTCAGCCGTGTAATTAGGCACCTTCCTAGGCCCCTTGAAGTCCTTGGGTAGACGCTCATTGCGGAGAGCCGGCACTAAACAAGGGACACCTCCAGTCCTCGTAGGGATACCTACGTCAACGGAAGTCGTCGGATAAGCCGAGGGTGTCTGGTAAGCCGGCAACTGAGGCACCTGTTCCGCCTCTTGCCGCGCTCTGTCTTGGTGTGTTGCGTGAAAGTCTCCGTTATGAGCCGGGCCATGGCCAGGGGGCGGGTCATGGCGTCGGACATTACTTGAGCCGGTCGCTGAGACCATGTGTCTGCTATAACTCGGGCTCCGGCCTGGACGAGGGGTTGAGTGGATCCTGTCCCGGCTGTAAGAGTACGCCTCTTGCTGCGCCAGCGCTGTCTAAAGGAGTTCTCTGACCCGGCGGGTTTCAATAGCCGTTGGAGAGTCGCCGTCAATTGGGAGAGCCGCCAGCCGTGCTGCTGCGGCGACCATGTTCTCCAGCGGGTTAGCATAATGACCTGGTGGTATTGGCACATACTGAGGCGGGGCAGGGTTCACCCGGGGAGGCCCCATCACTTGTGGCTGAACAGGGGTCCCAGACCTGGGCACCATGATCCCCGGCGGGTTACTAGACCCTGCACCTGGCGTGTTGAAGAGGTTTCGAGGATCGTAGACCGGCGGGAGCCGAGATTGGGCCTTTTGATGCCTCCTTCTCATGACCTCATTGGACGCGTTCTGATCCATTGTGAGCCGGAAGGACTGCGCCTGAATCAACTGAGTCTGGGCGTCGAGAGCCGCCCTCTCCGCAGCCATCCTGATCCCTTCCGCCGCCAGATCCTCCTTGGCTTTCACTAGATCTAATTTTAACTGTGCCACCTCCGCGTCATGCTGAGCTTGATCCGCCGGGTCAACCGTGGCGGTTAACAGGGCCGTCATCTTGTCCGTGAGATCCATCAGCACCTGAGCCGGCGAGGGCACCAGGTTTCCTGACCCCGCGGCAGGGTTCTGAACAGGCTGTGCACCGGCCATGAAGATTCCAACCCGGCTCGGCGGCTCAAACGGGTCCGAAATACTGTCACCATCGGAACAACCCATGAGCCTGCCATCTTGAAGTTGATACAACGAGTTTGACTCATCTGTGGACGACTCGCCGTCAGAGCCGGCGGCCGTCTCATCACCAGATCCAGACCCTACAGAGAGTCCTTCATGGATACATCCCACAAAAGCATGCTTCAAGGCAGGTAGGGCCCGGGCTGATCGTGCGCGCGAAGCCGTCTCGACGAGATTGGCGCAGAGATCCGGCTCAGGGCCCGGCTCACCAATCTTGCCAATGAAGACATGAATTCCGCCGAAGGGGACCCGGTACCCCTACTCAATTGAGCCGGTGTCGGGGCCCCAGTTTGCATCGTCGCTGTAGAGCTTGCCGCGACGACTCTTGGTCATCCGGCCCACAGCGTATGCCTTGAGCCCTTTGAAGCTGCCCTTCAAGAACTCAAATCCACCGTGCGCTGGCCCCATGGTGGGCGCCAACTGTCGTGGAATTGTCACGGCAGATGTCCTCGAGCTAGGGACTTAGTCGTGGAGCCATCGCAGCTAGGAAGCTTGAAGGGGTTAAATGGGACAAGGAACACGAGGGTTATACTGGTTCGGCCCCTCACGGTGAAGGTAAAGCCTACGTCCAGTTGAGGTGGTATTGATTAGGGTTTCGATGACCAGGGAGCTTAACTGCTATGCCTGGCTCTCGACGAGATCTTTCTTGCCCCTAACCGCCGCTGGGTCGTCCCCTTATATAGAGAGGTTGACGCCCAACAACTCTCAGAGTCTCGGCCCGCTCATAAGAGTGTCCGGCTCGGATTCTCAACTATTCTTGCGTTACACTACAAGTTCTACCATAATGACGGTTGTAACTACGGGCCTTAAGCCATCTCCGTGTCTTAAGCCCATCTTTGGCCCACCGTGTTCAAGCTTGGCGCCGGGCTTCAGGTGATGACCATTGTGAGTAACCCGGCCCCTCCGGGCGGGTGACTCTAAGGTTTATATCCTCAACAAATACACTACGAAAAAAGACACATCCGTGACATTTTGGGCCGAACGAATTTTTTTCTGTCATACATATGACACTTCTACGACGATAATTGTGACAAAACCCGGTATCATCATAGATGAGGTGGGCTCCTACTTCTATGACAGAAAATCATGACAGAAAATGGGCTTTTCGTCCTGGGCGGGCCGGAGACGCAGCTGCATGACATTCTTTGGGCCGTCCATGACGGAAAAAGCCGTGGTAGAAGCGAGGGCGAGGAAAATTTCGGGGAGTTCCCAGTTACGGTGGGAAGTCGGGGGCCGAGCGATGCGCGGTTCTCTCGTACACGTACACGCGTGTGTGCGAGGCGTTGGCTCTAACTGAAACCAAGAGAGGCGTTGGGCTCTAACTGAACCCGAGCGATTGCACTGCAGGCTACGCGTTACTGAACCCGAGCGATCGATCAATGGTTGTTAACTGAACCCGATCGAGAGATTCCTTCGCTACTGCTGCTAACTGAAGCCGATCGATGTTGACTCTGGATGAACAGTGAGCGTTGCTGGGGGGGGTTTGGATGAACAGTTCCCGGTGGGGGTGGATGAACAGGACCCCGTGGTGTTGCCTCTGGATGAATAGGACCCCGATCAATCGATTGGTTGGGGCTGGATGAACAGGACCCCGTGGAGGGCAGGATGAACAGGACCACCCCGTGGAGGGCAGAATGAACAGTAGACGGTGGAGGGCTGGATGAACAGTAGCCCGTGGAGGGGTGGTTGAACAGGAGCCCATGGAGAGGGCTGGTTGAACAGTAGCCGGTGGAGTAGCGCGTGGTGGAGGCTGGATGAACAGGAGCCCGTGGATGAACAGTCGCAGGTGGAGGCTGGAGGAGGTCGACGATGGATAAACTGTAGCCCGTGGAGGCTGGAGGGGGTCGACGGTGGAGATGAACAATATCCCGTGGAGTCCCGTTTTGCGGTATGCCACACCCTTCCCGATGAACATGACCACCGTTTCGACCGTAGCGCTCCAACACAAGTCCGTTTCCTCCGTTTTGTGGTACACCACACCCCTCCTGATCAACAGGACCCCCGTTTTGACCGTAGGAGGTCCGTTTCCTCCGATTTGCGGTACGCCAGACCCCTCCCGATGAACAGGATCCCGTTTCAAACATGGTCGGTCGAACACAAGGCCGTTTCCTCCGTTCTGCGGTACGCCAGGCCTCGTTTCCATCGGCTGTTCCGTCCAAGCCCTCCCGATGAACACGAAGACGTATTCCGTTCCGACCCAGCCAGTTGGCTCCCACGCGTTCCGTTGCCTCCCGATGAACACGACGCATTCCGTTGCCTCCCCACGAACACGACGCATTCCGTTGCCTCCCCATGAACACGACGACGATGTAGTTTCTCCGTTCTGACCCAGCCATGTACACGAGCCCTGGCCGTACGTATGCGCGAGTAGGCATTCGAGACCCCGCCCGTATGTACACATACATGGCCGTATTTTCTTTCCTGCACCCTGGCCGCTGTACGTACGTGTACATGCTACGTGCGCGCCTCTACTATGACACGTACGCGCCTCTACTACGACACGTGCGGGCCTCTACATCCACCAGTATATATGTACGTACATGTTCGCGACCAGAATGATAACGCTACGTACGCTTCGACCAGGTGGGTCCCGACTGTCAGACACTTCCTTGCCTGCGAAGATGTAGCTGGTGGGTCCCAGCAGTCAGGGGGGCGAATCGTTTTTTTGCCCGGACGCACTTCCTTGCGTGCGAAGATGTAGCTGGTGGGTCCCAGCAGTCAGGGGCAAACATTTTTTTCACGAAATACGGTGGCCCGTCCGGTGGGTCCCAGCGGTCAGGTGGAGGAATAAATATTTTGCACGTAATAAGGAGGCACTTGCTTGCTGCGGCCGTGGACCCAGCTGTCAGCTGCTCCACGTACAGTCCATGTCCGATGGAAGCCGTTCCTTGACCATGTTGACCACGCCGCGCCGAGAGCACCAGGGCGGTGGACGACGGCGAGGCCTAGGAAGGGGACGACGTGGAGCCGGGGAAGACGCGGCAGTGGATGCCCACGCGTAGAGGAGTACGAGGGTTCACTGGTTCGCTGCGGTGTGAGGCCGCCGTCGCCGTAGAATAACAGGGGGTGTGGGCGAGTAGAGGGATGGCCTGGCCAGCGGTGGGAGTAGTAGGGGGCGGTGAGGCCTCCGCCGCACCGCAGCCGGCCACGGGAGGCAGGAGCACGAGGCACGATCGGCGCTGGTTTGGGCGGCTGGAGCAAGAAGACCAGAGGTTGAAGAAGCACTACGGCCGTTGGATGGACATCGTACGGTCACTAGAGCTAGAATCGTGCATATTGACTAAGTTGACAAAGTCCTCCGTCCCCGTCAACTTAGTAGGCCCACAAGTCAGCCTGCCACTATACTGGGTCCCAGCTAACAGGGGGAGTATTCATTTTTTTGTGCGTAATAAGGAGGCACTTCCTTGCGTGCGAAGATATAGCTGGTGGGTCCGAGCTGTCAGCGGCGGTAACGTTTTTTTCGCGAAATACAAAGGCCCTTTCGGTGGGTCCCTGATGTCAGGTGGAGGAATCATTATTTTGCGCGTAATAAGGAGGCATTTCCTTGCGTGCGGCCGTGGACCCAGCTGTCGGCCTCTCCACGTACAGTCCACTTCAGATGCATGTTGGTCGTTGACCACGTTGACCAGGCCGCGCCGAGAGCACCAGGGCGGTGGACGATGGCGAGGCCTAGGAAGGGAACGACGCGGAGGCAGGGAAGACTCGGCAGTTGTTTCCCACGCAGAGGGGAGTACGACTGTACGAGGGTTTACTAGTCCGTCTGCCGTCGCTGGAGAATAACAGCAGGTGTGGGTGAGTAGAGGGATGGCTAGGCCAGCGATGGGAGTACGGTGGGGCGGTGAGGCCTGCGCAGCAGCACAGCCAGCCGCGGGGAGGAGGGAGCAGGCAGTCCCGCCGGCGCTTGTTTGAGCGGCTGTAGCAGGAAGAGCAGAGATTGAAGAAGCACGACGGCCGTTCGATGGACATCCAACAGTCACTTCTTGTGCGTCAACCTTTTTTTAGGAAAGCCTCAAATCTGTGGAAAACAGCATACAGCCCATCTTCCATTATTTCGAATAATTTACAGCCCATTTGCTAATTCTTAAGGTTTTTTTGGAGCCCATATTCTTTTTGTTAGCATTACATCCCATATTGTGGCCACGGTTAAAAAATTATACGAAATTTTGCATATTTCGGTGCGGTCCGAACTATTTTTAATCCCGAAATTTTGACTCACATTCAAACAGATTTTAAAAATAAATGTATATCAATATAAAATCCAACAAATTCTCCACGCATAAAAATTAATGTAATTTAAAATCTCGAAATGAAAAAAAGATATTTGAAACTAATTGCCGGTTTGATGTGTTTTAAAAATGTACAACCCATTTCTCATTACTGATAGGCCATTTTCTCGGCCAGCCGAATGAAGCTCTCCTTGTCTTGAAAGATTTACAGCCCAACAGGCCTGACAAAGCGACTTACTTGGCAAATCACAAAAAAACTGGGCTGTGGCCGTGGACCCAGCTATCAGCCTCTGCACGTACAGTACTCTTACGATGGAAGTCGGTCGTTGACCACATTGACCACATTGTAACGCCCACGATGCGGCTATATCTCCCACGTGTTGAGGCACGACTTAGAGGCATAACCGCATTGTGGTTTTTCTCACAAGAAGGGTCATCTTCACACAATCCCATGTAATGAACAAGAATGGGATAACGAGAGTTGGCTTACAATCGCCACTTCACACAATACATAAATGTAATTCTTACATCATCCAAAATACACACATAGACCGACTACGGTCAAAATCCAAATGAAAATAAGATAACCCCAAATGCTAGATCCCCGAACAACCCAACTGGGCTCCACTACTGATCATCAGGAAAAGAAACATAGTAACGACCACGTTCCTCGTCGAACTCCCACTTGAGCTCGGTTGCGTCATCTGCACTGGCATCATCGGCACCTGCAACTGTTTTGGTAGAATCTGTGAGTCACGAGGACTCAGCAATCTCACACCCGTGAGATCAAGACTATTTAAGCTTATAGGAAAGGATGGTGTAATGAGGTGGAACTGCAGCAGGCACTAAGCATATATGGTGGCTAGCATACGCAAAAGAGAGCGAGAAAAGAAGCAGCGGAACGGTCGTCAACTAGTAATGACCAAGAAGTGATCCTGAACTCCTACTTACGTCAAACATAACCCAGAAACCGTGTTCACTTCCCGGACTCCGCCGAGAAGAGACCATCACGGTTACACACGCGGTTGATGTATTTTAATTAAGTCAAGTGACAAGTTCTCTACAACCGGACATTAACAAATTCCCATCTGCCTCATAACCGCGGGCACGGCTTTCGAAAGATAATACCCTGCAGGGGTGTCCCAACATAGCCCATTATAAGCTCTCACGGTCAACGAAGGATAAACCTTCTCCCGGAAAGACCCGATCAGTCTCGGAATCCCGGTTTACAAGACATTTCGACAATGGTAAAACAAGACCAGCAAAGCCACCCGAATGCGCCGACAAATCCCGATAGGAGCTGCACATATCTCGTTCTCAGGGCACACCGGATGGGCAAGACTTCGGGTTGGCATAGACCCTGGTTGCCCAGGGGGCGCTGGACATCGCCCAGTTTGGGCCAGCACTCGAAGGAGCACTGGTCCGGGGGTTTAAATAAAGATGACCCTCGGGCTCGCGAAAACCCGGGGGAAAAAGGCTTAGGTGGCAAATGGTAAAACCAAGGTTGGGCCTTGCTGGAGGAGTTTTGTTCAAGGCGAACTGTCAAGGGGGTCCCATAAATCACCCAACCGCGTAAGGAACGCAAACTCAAGGAACATAATACCGGTAAGACGGAAACTAGGGCGGCAAGAGTGGAACAAAACACCAGGCATAAGGCTGAGCCTTCCACCCTTTACCAAATATATAGATGCATTAATTAAATAAGAGATATTGTGATATTCCAAAATATCCATGTTCCAACATGGAACCAACTTCATCTTCACCTGCAACTAGCAACGCTATAAGAAGGGCTGAGCAAAAGCGGTAACTTAGCCAAACAACGGTTTGCTAGGAAAGGATGGTTAGAGGCTTGAAATGGCAATATGGTAGGCATAATTTAGCAAGTGGTAGGTACCGCAGCATGGTAATGGAACGAACAACTAGCAAAGCAAAGATAGAGGTGATTTCGAGGGTATGGTCATCTTGCCTGCAAGGTTCTCACAGTTGTCGAAAGCTTGATCCTCGTAAGCGTACTCAACAGGTTCCTCGTCCACGAACTCGTCTCCCGGATCTACCCAAAACAAGAACAACAAGCAACGGAACCACAATCAAACACGGGAAATGCACAAACAACATGATGCAATACATGAATGATATGCGAGATGTGATATGCGATGCATATGCGTGCTCCGGAAGGAAAATGATGAACAAGGCAGTAACTTGGAAAACCAAGCATGCCACTGGAAATATGAGATGATTTCGGTCGAAATCGATATAAAGATCACCGAAAACGGATGCACGGTTTGCAAATGGCAAGCGAAACAAGAATGACACGAATCTGTGATTAACAGCATGATAGTACTTAGAATGCAACAAGTAACAATGCTACAGCACACCAACATAGCAACAAAGCATATGGCAGTAATCTAAAGGAGATGCTTGACAAAAGATAAACATTGAGCTACGGCTAGATCACAACAAAACAGGTTCAAACAAGCATGGCAAAAGTGCAAAAGATATCAGGTTCACAGACTTGGTGAAATTACTCGACATGCCTGAAACAGCATCAGGTAGCAATGTTTAGAGCACGAAATTAACATGCTGCAGGAACTTAACATAGTAAAACAAGGCATTGCAGTAATCTACTAAATGCATATCACAAAAGTCCCTTACTGACCATAAGCCAAAGAGGACAAGAAGATATGATGGCGACCATGTAAACATAGCAAGTTTCGTTAACAGGTTTCAGACAGCAGAAAACAGAGCATGGCAGAAACAGTAATATGAAGGCATCTTGGTGAGCTTTATGCACTCAACACAAAGCAATGCATGACAAAACAAGCATACCTACAGCACGATAGCATGTTTATGAAGCTACCCATGGCAAGAGCAAGTACATAGCACGTAGGGAACAACTACAACAAGGTTGGCAAAATTGAATAACAAGTAAACAATCTGCCAGAAATATTTTATAGCAAAAGTAGAGCAAGATCGAGTCATGCTATGGAACTCCATAATTTCAAAACAGAGCATGAGTGGATAGAGCACAACTATATCTACAAAACATCCTTCCTGAACATCACCAAAAGGAGCATGGATCTCTCTGTAGCCACATGGATACATAGCAACAAAATAACAGCAGTCACAGACTTAGAGAAATCACTAAGTCCCTGAAATCAGAAACATTACGGAGCCTAGTTTGCATGCTTGTGCTAGTCACCACATAGATCACAAAAATACATCGCATACAACTCTGTAATGATGGAATGGCATACATCACAACACATGTAGAGCTCATGCCCATAAGATGTACAGATTAAATGCAACAAAAATAACAAATCCTCAAGTTCTGATAAGTAACAGCAGTTAACAGCAACTAGCACTCTTGCACCAGATATTTGGGCATCAAGATGGACTCAAATGAACATGGTGCAATGGAACAAAATGAAGAGCATCTCGAGACGAACATTTCTATACATTACACGCACGAAACGGAACTATATGCAGAGTTATGATGCGATGAACAGGTGCACATATTGTAAAAATATTAGGACTTGGAGAATTTTCGGGGAAGGAGAAGAAAAGTCAACCGTGGCTGGAAGGGTGACGCGGCGACCGGAGACGGAGGGAGGGCGGCGACCGGAGAGGTGGGAGAGCGCGGCGGAGAGGAGGAAGACGGCGAGGCGCGGCTAGGAGGAGCGGGACGCCGCGGGGCGCGGTCGCCGGTGGTTGCAGACGGTGGCGCCGGCGGACGAGGTCGCCGGAGGGCGGCGAGGTGCGGCGGCGCTGGCGAGGGGGCGGGCG